>NC_133330.1:346383581-346589481 GCF_042186555.1 Aquarana catesbeiana
TTGTAACTTTGTGAACCTAAAGTCAAAATATTGATAATAAAATGTGGGCGGTGACTTTTCTAGGTGATGAGAATGACGCTCAGCACGCTGAACTGGAGGCGGAGGGAGATGGTGCGCTGGCTGGTCACTTGTGCTACTGAAGTCGGTATGTATGAAAAAAAAATCAGTGATCCTTTCTAGTATAACACACACAGGCATCACTCACACATAGTCCATAGCGCTGTACAAAGTGTATGAGGCCTATACACACACAGGCATCACTCACACATAGTCCATAGCGCTGTACAAAGTGTATGAGGCCTATACACACACAGGCATCACTCACACATAGTCCATAGCGCTGTACAAAGTGTACGAGGCCTATACACACACAGGCATCACTCACACATAGTCCATAGCGCTGTACAAAGTGCATGAGGACCATACACAAATATAAATGACACCTATATATAAATGATGATACAGATAGTCGGGGGTGGAAGGGGGAGGGATAGAAGAGATGAGCGATTTGGCTGCAGTTCACAAAAGTGTGGTGATCGAAGTCTGGAAACGTTGGGAGGCAGAAGAAATGTTATGTAGGTCGAAGGTTAGGCCTGGTCAGATGCTGCCACACCTCCCTCCCACCACTCTGGTCTGAAGAAGCCACACCCCCTCCCACCACTCTGGTCTGAAGAAGCCACACCCCCTCCCACCACTCTGATCTAAAGCAGCCACCCCCCACCACCACCACTCTGGTCACATGAAGCCACTCCCACCACTCTGGTCTAAAGTAGCCACACACCCCCAACCACCACTCTGGTCTGAAGCAGCCACCCCTCCCACCATGCTGGTTAGACTCTCAGCCACACCTCTCCCACCACGCTGGTTAGACTCTCAGCCACACCTCTCCCACCACGCTGGTTAGACTCTCAGCCACACCTCTCCCACCACGCTGGTTAGACTCTCAGCCACACCTCTCCCACCACGCTGGTTAGACTCTCAGCCACACCTCTCCCACCACGCTGGTTAGACTCTCAGCCACACCTCTCCCACCACGCTGGTTAGACTCTCAGCCACACCTCTCCCACCACGCTGGTTAGACTCTCAGCCACACCTCTCCCACCACGCTGGTTAGACTCTCAGCCACACCTCTCCCACCACGCTGGTTAGACTCTCAGCCACACCTCTCCCACCACGCTGGTTAGACTCTCAGCCACACCTCTCCCACCACGCTGGTTAGACTCTCAGCCACACCTCTCCCACCACGCTGGTTAGACTCTCAGCCACACCTCTCCCACCACGCTGGTTAGACTCTCAGCCACACCTCTCCCACCACGCTGGTTAGACTCTCAGCCACACCTCTCCCACCACGCTGGTTAGACTCTCAGCCACACCTCTCCCACCACGCTGGTTAGACTCTCAGCCACACCTCTCCCACCACGCTGGTTAGACTCTCAGCCACACCTCTCCCACCACGCTGGTTAGACTCTCAGCCACACCTCTCCCACCACGCTGGTTAGACTCTCAGCCACCCCTCCCACCACGCTGGTTAGACTCTCAGCCACACCTCTCCCACCACGCTGGTCAGACTCAGCCACACCTCTCCCACCACGCTGGTCAGACTCAGCCACACCTCTCCCACCACGCTGGTCAGACTCAGCCACACCTCTCCCACCACGCTGGTCAGACTCAGCCACACCTCTCCCACCACGCTGGTCAGACTCAGCCACACCTCTCCCACCACGCTGGTCAGACTCAGCCACACCTCTCCCACCACGCTGGTCAGACGCAGCCACCCCTCTCCCACCACTCTGGTCAGACGCAGCCACCCCTCCCACCACTCTGGTCAGACGCAGCCACCCCTCCCACCACTCTGGTCAGACGCAGCCACCCCTCCCACCACTCTGGTCAGACGCAGCCACCCCTCCCACCACTCTGGTCAGACGCAGCCACCCCTCCCACCACTCTGGTCAGACGCAGCCACCCCTCCCACCACTCTGGTCAGACGCAGCCACCCCTCCCACCACTCTGGTCAGACGCAGCCACCCCTCCCACCACTCTGGTCAGACGCAGCCACCCCTCCCACCACTCTGGTCAGACGCAGCCACCCCTCCCACCACTCTGGTCAGACGCAGCCACCCCTCCCACCACTCTGGTCAGACGCAGCCACCCCTCCCACCACTCTGGTCAGACGCAGCCACCCCTCCCACCACTCTGGTCAGACGCAGCCACCCCTCCCACCACTCTGGTCAGACGCAGCCACCCCTCCCACCACTCTGGTCAGACGCAGCCACCCCTCCCACCACTCTGGTCAGACGCAGCCACCCCTCCCACCACTCTGGTCAGACGCAGCCACCCCTCCCACCACTCTGGTCAGACGCAGCCACCCCTCCCACCACTCTGGTCAGACGCAGCCACCCCTCCCACCACTCTGGTCAGACGCAGCCACCCCTCCCACCACGCTGGTCAGACGCAGCCACCCCTCCCACCACTCTGGTCAGACGCAGCCACCCCTCCCACCACTCTGGTCAGACGCAGCCACCCCTCCCACCACTCTGGTCAGACGCAGCCACCCCTCCCACCACGCTGGTCAGACGCAGCCACCCCTCCCACCACGCTGGTTAGACTCTCAGCCACACCTCTCCCACCACGCTGGTCAGACTCAGCTACACCTCTCCCACCACGCTGGTCAGACTCAGCCACACCTCTCCCACCACGCTGGTCAGACTCAGCCACACCTCTCCCACCACGCTGGTCAGACTCAGCCACACCTCTCCCACCACGCTGGTCAGACTCAGCCACACCTCTCCCACCACGCTGGTCAGACTCAGCCACACCTCTCCCACCACGCTGGTCAGACTCAGCCACACCTCTCCCACCACGCTGGTCAGACTCAGCCACACCTCTCCCACCACGCTGGTCAGACTCAGCCACACCTCTCCCACCACGCTGGTCAGACTCAGCCACACCTCTCCCACCACGCTGGTCAGACTCAGCCACACCTCTCCCACCACGCTGGTCAGACTCAGCCACACCTCTCCCACCACGCTGGTCAGACGCAGCCACACCTCTCCCACCACGCTGGTCAGACGCAGCCACACCTCTCCCACCACGCTGGTCAGACGCAGCCACACCTCTCCCACCACGCTGGTCAGACGCAGCCACACCTCTCCCACCACGCTGGTCAGACGCAGCCACACCTCTCCCACCACGCTGGTCAGACGCAGCCACACCTCTCCCACGACTCTGGTCTGAAGTAGCCACTACCACCCACCCACCACTCTGGTCAGACGCAGCCACCACTCTGGTCAGACGCAGCCACCCCTCCCACCACTCTGGTCAGACGCAGCCACCCCTCCCACCACTCTGGTCAGACGCAGCCACCCCTCCCACCACTCTGGTCAGACGCAGCCACCCCTCCCACCACTCTGGTCAGACGCAGCCACCCCTCCCACCACTCTGGTCAGACGCAGCCACCCCTCCCACCACTCTGGTCAGACGCAGCCACCCCTCCCACCACTCTGGTCAGACGCAGCCACCCCTCCCACCACTCTGGTCAGACGCAGCCACCCCTCCCACCACTCTGGTCAGACGCAGCCACCCCTCCCACCACTCTGGTCAGACGCAGCCACCCCTCCCACCACTCTGGTCAGACGCAGCCACACCTCTCCCACCACGCTGGTCAGACTCAGCCACACCTCTCCCACCACGCTGGTCAGACTCAGCCACACCTCACCCACCACGCTGGTCAGACTCAGCCACACCTCTCCCACCACGCTGGTCAGACGCAGCCACACCTCTCCCACCACGCTGGTCAGACGCAGCCACACCTCTCCCACCACGCTGGTCAGACGCAGCCACACCTCTCCCACCACGCTGGTCAGACGCAGCCACACCTCTCCCACCACGCTGGTCAGACGCAGCCACACCTCTCCCACCACGCTGGTCAGACGCAGCCACACCTCTCCCACCACGCTGGTCAGACGCAGCCACACCTCTCCCACCACGCTGGTCAGACGCAGCCACACCTCTCCCACCACGCTGGTCAGACGCAGCCACACCTCTCCCACCACGCTGGTCAGACGCAGCCACACCTCTCCCACCACGCTGGTCAGACGCAGCCACACCTCTCCCACCACGCTGGTCAGACGCAGCCACACCTCTCCCACCACGCTGGTCAGACGCAGCCACACCTCTCCCACCACGCTGGTCAGACGCAGCCACACCTCTCCCACCACGCTGGTCAGACGCAGCCACACCTCTCCCACCACGCTGGTTAGACGCAGCCACACCTCTCCCACCACGCTGGTCAGACGCAGCCACACCTCTCCCACCACGCTGGTCTGAAGCAGCCACTACCACCCACCCACCACTCTGGTCAGATGCAGCCCCCCACCACCACCCCTCTAGTCTGAAGCAGCCACACCCCCCTCCCACCACTCTGGTCTGAAAATCTCTAAATCTGCTAGTCCATCTAACACCCCCCCCCCCCCCCCCAGACTGACAATGCTGCTGTCCAAAGGTTCCCCCTATGTTCCTTCATCCAGAGTGGGGGCGCTCTAATACAGGAGGTATGTTACTAGCCGGATCACCAGGTGAAAACAGTGGGGGGGGGGGAGCCTAAAAAAAAAAAAACGAATGCAGCCGCCACATATGATGATTGATAAGCTGCAATAGATGACATTTTTGATTTTGGGTTTAACCCCTGGGCGCCGGCCACACGCAAACATGCGACCTCTCGGTGGGTGGGCCTTGGCCCCGAGAGGCGGCATATTTCCGTGAATTGGTGCAAATAGAGCTGTGCGAGAGCGTGGTTACAGCACAGTTACTGGCAACTAACGGAAAGTTGCTTTCTGATCATGTGACCACCAATCACCGCAGTCACAAAAATCCGGCCTCCCAGGGCCAAGAGGTTAAGGTAATTTTTTTTCTTCTATAGTTCCCTCTGATATATAACACTAAGCTCCCCAGTGCATGTCATTTATAAAAATATGCGGTATACTTTACAGTGCCATTCGGAGCTGTCTGTCCGCCGATCTCTCCCAATGCGATAACTGCAGGGGGGAGGTGCTGGGAAACCCCCAGTGACGTCAGCCGAGGAGAGGAGACCAGTGGGCAGTCATGTGAGCACCGAGCGGCGCTCTGAAGGAAGCTATCATACCGTATATTATTATAAATGACATGCACTGGGGAGCTTAGTGTTATATATCAGAGGGAACTATAGAAGAAAAAAAACTGTTATTTCTTTATCGTACATCACGGCACACACATAGTAATCACTATGTGGGTATATAGGCACCTTCAGGTGATGGAAACTGGTATACCCAATACAGGAAGTTCACTCCCCTATATAACCCCTCCTCCTACCAGGAGTACCTCAGTTTTTTCGCCAGTGTCTAAGGTGTTGGTCACAAAAGAAGATGTGCTCTGAAGAGCTCCAAAGCTGGAGGGATCCTTGCTGGATTTAAACAACCTCCATAGACTGGATCCATCCAAAGTGCCACTGAGGCCAAGATGGATGATACCCGGGCCTCGTATACAAAGCACGAGGTTTTGCCTGTAATGCCTCTCTTTGTAGGGCTGGACCCTGGCACCCAGGACTTTTTGGTCATGCTACATTACCTAAAGTTTTTGCCTGGCGGGGTGCTAATACAGGTCTAAGGGAGTGGAACCCCTATAATAGGGACCCGATCCTTGAAGGTTTGCTAACGCAGCCCATCGTGATGGGTGAAGTTTGGATCTGTCTGTTACAGCAGTATCCTGCAGCGAAGAAAAGGTAAGGGAAGAAGCCTAGGAACTGTAAAAAGTCCACCTATACTTTTTTCTTCCATAAGTAAAATGTTGTCATGCCTAAAGTCTCCACTAGAGGGAGTAACTGCATACCTTAGTACGTTGCTTCTCTGCTCAGAGTTCCAGCACGTGTGTGGTCTCAGCAAGCCAGGGGGGATTCCTCATCCAGAACAGCATGTTTGTTTTTTCCCCCTGGGGGAAGAGAGGTACAACAGTAGTTTGTACATCCCCCCCCCCCCCCCCCCCCCCCGGAAGTTTTTTTCAAACTTCCTGCCTCAGCCCTCCCCTCTTGCTCTGACAAGGAGCATGTTGAATGCCGCCCTTGTGCACATGGACTATGGCTAGTGTTAACCAGAGGGGAGGACAGGTTTACGGAGGGGGCGTGGCTTAGGCGCAGCACCGTGTGCGGGGGACATAAGTCCACGAGGAGCACACAGCGCAGGCGTTGTGGACAATGGAGACAGATGCTTCACAGCTATACAGCTGGAGCCTGACGCACAGGACATAGTAGCACTGGGGGCACATAAGGTTGCACAGGCATTTCCAGTACAGGAAATAACATTTACACACAGCACTAAAGCTGAACTTTATTAGCGGCATTTTCTTTTGCTAGGCTATTTGCTCAGCGAGTTGTGCATTTTTACTTAGTGCCTCTGCTTTTTGTGCTCAGCACTGTGGCTCCCAAAAAAGACACCACTCCACACTGTCATCCTCTCCTGAGATACAATTGGTGGTGCAGCTGCTTCTCACATTTCAGCCCCTGTATGCGTGACTGAAGATGCGTTTTCCTCCGCCCTGCAGAGCCTAGAAGGAAGATTAGCGACTTTAATCACATCCCTATCCAAAAGGATAGGAAGCGTGTTAGATCCCCCTCCCCCACCTCAGACCCCTTACCAAGGGAACAGTGGGTACAGGATGAGGTGTTACCCTCAGGCGATCAGGAGGAAAGACAAACCGATAACTTCTCTGTGGAGGAAACAAGGGTAGATGAACCTTTTTCAGCCTCGCAATCTGAGAGATTGCTGGTACAATCTCTTATGGAGATGGTTCGTTCTACTTTCATACTACCCCTAACGGAGTCAGCTGAAAGCTCTGTTTCTCCTTTAGGTTCCTTAAAACCTTCACAGCCTTTTCATGCGTTTCCTGTCCATGCATTACTTGAAAAGCTTATTTATGCTGAATGGGATCCACCCGGATAAGCATCTTCTCCCTCCAAAGAGATTCACAGCACTCTATCCCATGGAGGAGAAATTCACCAAAAAATTGAATGTACCAGCAATTGACACTGCGATTTCCAGTGTGAATAAAAGTCTTCACTTGTCCTGTAGACAATGCACAAATGCTTCAAGATCCAACAGATAAAAGGTTGGAATTCCTGTTAAAATCATCTTTTTCCTTGGCTGCAATAGGCATCTGTCAGTCCCTAAAGGACCACTTTAGACAGGCCCTTAAGGAGGTCCCTGCACAACAGGCTCGCGATTTGGCCGAACTACCAAGGGCGCTATGTTTTGCCATAGACGCCATGGAAGACTCTATTCACCAGGCGTCCCGCCTTGCGCTTGTGCTAGTACACATGCGTAGGATCCTGTGGTTAAAAAATTGGTCAGTCGAATCACCATGCAAAAGGCTTCTGACTAGTTTCCCTTCTCATGGTGATCGACTATTTGGGGATCGACTATTTGGGGATGATTTGGACAATACATCCAAACGATTTCTAGTGGGAAGGGTACTCTTTTGCCAGTCAAAAGAAAATATAAACGTCCTTCATTTAAACTGACTCTTTTCCCTGCGCCAGGGGCATCCGCCTCTAGGCAGTGAAGAAGGCCTCCACAGTCAGACTCTAGAGGAAAGCCACAGGGTCAGGCCCAGGCACAGAAGAAGTCCTGGAACCGGAAACCTACAAAGCAGAGGACTAAGGCCTCATTATGTAGAGGCACCCCCTCTCGCCAGAGCGGGGGGGGGGGGGGGGGGACTTCTGCAATACTCAGAAGTCTGGCAAGAGGAAATCAGGACAGATGGGTCATCTCCACGGGGTCTCTAGGATACAAACCAGAATTTCGGGAGTTTCCACTGTCTCGTTTTCTGAGATCAAACGTTCCCAAAGATCCAGGGAAAAAGCCAACTCTGTTTCGGGCACTAGACCGATTACTAGCTCAGGGGGTGATCATACAGATCCCCACAGAAGAGCAAGGTTTGGAGTTTTATTCAAACCTCTTTATGGTACCAAAACCGAAAGGAGTTGTCAGGCCCATTCTAGAGCTAAAGAATCTAAATCAGTTCCTGAAGATCGTTCCTTTCGCATGGAGTTGATCAGGTCAGTGGTTTCTATCCTACAAGGAGGAAAACTTCTGGCGTCTATCGACATCAGGGATGCATATCTGCATGTCGCCATATTTTCCACTCACCAAAGGTTTCTGCGTTTCGAAGTAGAACAGCAGCTTTTTTTAGTTTGTAGCCTTGCTCTTCAGGGTAGCTACAGCACCCCAGGTGTTCACAAAAGTGCTGGCCCCACCTCTAGCCAGGTTAAGGGCACAGGGCAGAACAGTATTGGCATACCTAGACGATCTATTGCTAATAGACCAGTCCATGGCCCATTTGGAAAAAAGCGTGCGCATTACCACCAAATACCTGAAAAATCTGGGTTGAATTCTCAAATTAGAGAAGTTTTCCTTAAAAAACGCTAGAAAGGATGGAGTACCTGGGTCTGATCATAGACACAGCCCAGAAGAAGGTGTTCTTGCCTCAGGCAAAATAAACCCCATAAGAGTGCTGTTGCCTTTGCATGAGATTGTTAGGAAAGATGGTGGCTTCATCAGAGCGGTTCCCTATGCCCAGTTCCATTTGGGACTGTTGCAAAACAGTATCCTGTCTGCTTGGAACAAAACCGTTCAAGCTCTAGATTTGCCAATGCGGCTGTCCCCAAAGGTGTTCCAGAGCCTCAGTTGGTGCTCGGCACCGGGGAATCTGCAGAAGGGAAAAACCTTCATACTAGTTATGCCAACCTTTCAGGTTGGTGAGCAGTACTGGAAAAGACAACTATCCAGGGACAGTGGTACAGAACTGAAAAGGCCTTGCCCATCAACATCCTAGAGATACGGGCAGCGCGTCTGGCTCTGAAGCCCTGAACATTTAGGTTATGGGATTCTCCTGTCAGGATCCAATCCGACAATGTCACAGCTGTGGCCTATATCAAATCACTAAGGGTCACGCAGCTCAGAGAGTGGGGGACCATATTCTAGCTTGGGCGGAAAGGGATGTTCTTTGCCTATCCGCAGTCTTCATTCCGGGAATAGAGAATTGGCAGGCAGACTACGTAAGTCGCCAGCATTTGTCCCCAGGGGAGTGGTCCCTTCACCCCGGAATCTTTCTGGCTATATGCCAAGGATGGGGGATCCCGGACGTAGGTTTTTTTGGCGTCCAGGTTCAACATGTAGTTGGTCAACTTTATGTCAAGGACAAGGGATCCACTCGCATGCGAGAGAGATGCGTGGTGGCCCCATGGGGTCAGTTTTCACTGAATTTGTTTTTTTTCCCTATTCAGTTGCTGCCACAGCTTCTTTGCAGGATCACACTGGAAAGAATGCCTGTAATTTTGGTAGCCCCAGCGTGGCCCAGAAATCGTAAAGATGGCAGTGGAGGATCCATGGTTCCTTCCATTACCTCCAGACCTACTCTCACAGGGGCCAATATTCCATCCTACCTTACGAACACTAAATTTAACGGCTTGGCTATTGAAACCCACATTCTGAAGAAACATGGGCTTTCCGGGTCAGTTATTTCTACCTCGATTAATGCAAAGAAGCCAGCTTCCAGGACTATATTTTATAGTCTGCAGGGCTTATGTTTCCTGGTGTGAATCCAAGGATTGGAACCCTCAGAGATATACATCATAGCCAGAATTCTTGCCTTTTTACAATTAGAGGTAGATATGAAGTTGGCCTTCAGTACTATTAAGGGCCAAGTCTCCGCTTTATCGGTCTTATTTCAAAGACCGCCTGCTACACATTCTTTAGTCTGGGGTTTTATGCAAGGGGTGATGCGATTAATCCGCCAGTTAGATCACCTTTGAACCCTTGGGAATTGAACTTAGTTTTGTCAGTGTTACAAAAACAGCCATTTGAACTGATACAACATATTCCCTTAGTCCTTCTGACACGGAAGTTGGTGTTCTTGGTTGCTATATCCTCAGCAAGGAGGGTTTCGGAATTGGCTTCTCTTTTTTGTAAAAAGCCATATTTGATTATTCATGAGGACAGAGTGGTGTTGCGCCCTCGTCCGGGTTTTTTGCCAAAAGTGGTCTCAGGTTTTCAGCTGAACCGAGATATTGGTCTGCCATCGTTTTTTCCAAAACCATGTTCCAGGGAAGAAAAGTCACTACATTTGTCTTGATTTAGTGAGAACGGTCAAAGTCTGTTTAAAGACAACTGCTCAGATTCGGAAGACTGATGTCTTATTTGTTCTGCCAGAGGGTCCTAAGAAAGGACAGGCAGCATCCAAATCCACTGTCGCTAAGTGGATTCGGCAAGTTATAATTCAGACTTATGATTTAAGGGGTAAGATTCCACCTTTCCAAGTCAAAGCACACTCTACCAGGGCGGTTAGTGCTTCTTGGGCAGGCCTCCATGGCTCAGATCTGTAAGGCCACAACTTGGTCTTCAGTGCATACATTCACAAAACTTTATCAGGTGGATGTGAGGAGGCATGAGTATATCGCCTTTGGGCGCAGTGTGCTGCAGGCAGCAGTATAAGTCCTCAAGTCTGGGGGTACCCTACAGGTTGTCTCTCCCTCCCCTCAAATAGCATTGCTATGGGACGTCCCACTAAGTAATTACTATGAGCCTCTGTGTCCCATGATGTACAATAAAGAAAATAGGATTTTTATAACCGCTTACCTGTAAAATCCTTTTCTTGGAGTACATCATAGGACACAGAGGTCCCTCCCCTCTGTTTGGGGTTTAGATATACCGTATTGCTTTGCTACAAAAACTGAGGTACTCCTGGAAGGAGGGGGGGTTATATAGGGAGTGAACTCCCTGGATTGGGTATACCAGTGTCCATCACCTGAAGGTGCCTATATACACCCATATAGTTAATACTATGACTCTGTGTCCCGTGATGTACTCCAAGAAAAGGATTTTACAGGTAAGCTGTTTATAAAAATCCTATTTTTTAGAGCAGGAGGGGAGAATCGGGGAGCTGACAATGAGGGAGGAGGACAGAGGAGACACAAGAGAACAGGCTGCGGATGACGGAGGCACGCACTCTGACCACGGTGTCAGGGCTCAGCCGCCCTGATAAATCGTGGTCAGTTTACAGGGGGAGGGCAGAAACTGTCAGGATCAGCCAGGTATTTCAGGTGTTACAGTGGGCCAAATGACACAGAACAAGCACTGTGCTCTATAACATGCTTTAAGGCAGGGGTCTCAAACTGGCGGCCCTCCAGCTGTTGCAAAACTACAATTCCCATGAGGCATTGCAAGGCTGACAGTTACAGACATGACTCCCACAGGCATGATTGGACTTGTAGTTTCGCAACAGCTCGAGGGCCACCAGTTTGAGACCCCTGCTTTAAAGGAACAGGATCCAATTTTTTATTTTTTTTGGGTTAACAAACACTTTCATATTTGTTCTCTGTAGAAACTATACTCCGAATCTCACCCGGACGGTTTCCATTGGTGACGGGTACTGAGCGGTGTTCTGTGTTTTTTTTTCTTTCCCAGGAGTCCGTGCTCTCGTCAGTATCCTGCAGAGCTGGTACACGCTCTTCACCCCTACAGAAGCCACTAGCATTGTCGCTGCTGCCGCCACGTCTCACAGCACTGTGCTGCGACTAAACCTGGACTACGCCCAGCGGGAGGAGCTGGCCAGCTGCGCTAGGACCTTGGCCCTGCAGTGCGCCATGAAGGACCCTCAAAACTGCGCCCTGTCCGCGCTCACCCTGTGCGAAAAAGACCACACCGCTTTTGAGACAGCTTACCAGATTGCCGTGGACGCCGCCTCGGGGGGCATGACCTACTCCCAGCTGTTCACCATCGCCCGCTACATGGAGCACAGAGGCTACCCGCTTCGGGCGTTCAAACTATGTTCCCTGGCGATGAGCCACCTCAACCTGGCGTACAACCAGGACACGCACCCCGCCATTAATGACGTCCTATGGGCCTGCTCCCTCAGCCACTCTCTGGGAAAAAACGAACTGGCAGCGTTGGTGCCCCTAGTGGTGAAAAGCGTGCACTGCGCTACTGTACTGTCGGACATCCTCAGACGATGCACACTCACTGCGCCAGGATTGGCTGGGATTCCGGGCAGGCGGAACTCCGGGAAACTGATGTCAACGGACAAGCCGCCACTGCGCCAGCTGCTGGACGCGGCAGTCGGCGCTTACATTAACACCACCCACTCCCGCCTGACGCACATTAGCCCCAGACACTACGGAGAGTTCATAGAGTTCCTGAGTAAAGCCCGGGAGACGTTCCTTCTGGGGCAGGACGGGCTGCTGCAGTTCGCCCAATTTATAGACAACTTAAAACAGATTTACAAAGGAAAGAAGAAGCTGATGATGCTGGTCAGGGAGCGGTTCGGCTGAGGCTGCCCCTCCCACCACGGTTGTCTCTCTGAGCTTCTAACATGCTGGGCCCCTGAGGGCCCCAGACAGGACTGTATGCAGGAGCTTTTTCATTCCACCTGCCAAACATTTCATGTCTTTCTTGTGGGGGGGAGGGGGGCACTTTGTCTGAAATACAACCTCCTTCATCTACACAGAGCCAGCCAAGGGGAACGGGACTGCGGCCATCTTGTCCTGTCCCAGGTTTGCAGTGTCTTGCTGGGTGTGAGTTCCTGTCCTCTCCAACAGGGGGAGCAGTGCAGCGGCGGCCTTTGTGTATAAAGATTCTACCCTTATCTAGGATCTTTAACACGACTACCTGCCCAGAAATCGCCATTTTCCATTTCTGCAGCCCTCAGGGCTGGCGGGGCGACTCCTCATTATTGAAGAACCTGAACAGCCTCTGTCCTTGAGGGCTGGATAGGGGCCGGGGTTTGCAGCATCTGCAAATCATTGTGCATAGTGAATTAAACATGTCTTTATGAAGCAGAATGCCTGTGTGACTAGGCTCTGATGGGAGCAACTTGACCTATTCACCATGCTAGAATGCAGCTGATAAGTCAGAGAAAATGAATAACTGATATTGGTTCACAAAAAGAGAACACCAAACATCTGACGCATTTCAGAGGTCCACAGAACTTCCCTCTTCTTCAGGGCCTAAAGGTGATTGTCACTGGAGACTGAAATAAGGTCGGCCTCTCTTGTATCTCCATCCCGGGTCCCACCGAGGATGGAGCAGAGAGAACCAAGGGACAGGAGGGCTGGCCAGGTGTTGATAGGAGTGCTTGCAGCAGGCAATGCGGTCCCAGGCAAGCTGTCAGAACATCAGGTCAGGAACTGTGCACGGAGATCCAGTTGAAGTTAAAGGGGCGCTCCACCTGGGCTGCATAGTCCGGATGTGAGGCTTGTCAGAACTACCAGCAGATTTGAGACAGGAACTCCCTGTGCTGAGCAGAGCTACTACAGATGACAGCCAGGTAGGCACTTGAACAGCATGTGGGAACCAAGCCAGGAACAGAAGCATGGTCACAGGAATAGCTGAGGTCAGCAGCAGGCGGGTAGCGTGGTACAGAATCATAAGGCAGAGACGTGGTCAGGAATAGAGCCGGGGTCAGGAACAAGGCAGAAGCGGGATCCAAGTTCAGGTCAGAGGCAAGCCTGGTCACCAACCAGGGAGCAAGCAGAGTAGTAGCAGGATGCAGAGATTAGCTGAAAGACCAATCAGCACTTAACATGAGCAGAAGCATCCTTAAATGTCCTGTCTGGTGTCAACATACTCTGTGTGCACGCCGGGGCGCATTATTGTGCGCGCCTGGTCACTATTCTGCCAAGGATGCCACGCACATGCACATATCTGTGATCCAAGAATCTGATAGGCATTCTCTGACAGTGATAGATATGAGGACTCCAGGATTAAACCATAATGTGGTTCAAACGTTGATCAGCCGACATGTTACGGGGCCCCTCAGAACTCCCCTCTTCTTCAGGGCCCAAACATGATGGATAGATATAAGGACTCCTAGATTAAACCATAACGCTGCTTCATTGGTTAACTGATCCTGGTTATGTTTAATTTTATGATTCCTTAGTACTCATACCTATCCATTACACCTAAACCCTTGAGAAGGGGGGTCCTTTGAGCCCCCTGAAATGCGTTGACTATTCTGTGTTGTCTTTTTTTGAACCAACGTTAAAAGCTTTAGGACTCTCATACCGTTCCTCTGGAGCTCTCATTGAGCTTGTATATGTCAATTTTCAAGTCTGAGCCCCCTGTTTGAGGGACACCCCATTTTTGCTGAGAGCCACCTCTCCAGAGCCACTGTGCCTTATCTCAGTCTGATCGATCTACTGAATCCAGCGCCTCATTGCTACTTGTTCCAGATAAGTCGGAGGAAGGCTGCTTCCATCACAGGCTAGTCACTCGAGTTTGCAGGGCCAAGCCACCAATTCATCTAGACTGCGCCTTTGAAAACGGCGCGGCCACTGGGGACTACTACCCTCATCCTGAGGTTGTTGCAGGCCGACTGAGCTGTGTGTCTGCTGTGCAGTTTGGTTGGTCTTTGTATGACAATGGCAGTTGCCAGCATTGGTAATAAATGGCAGTTGCCATCATTGGTAATAAATGGCAGTTGCCAGCATTGGTAATAAATGGCAGTTGCCAGCATTGGTAATAAATGGCAGTTGACAGCATTGGTAATAAATGGCAGTTGCCAGCATTGGTAATAAATGGCAGTTGCCAGCATTGGTAATAAGGTGCGAAAAAGACCATCTAATCAACCTGTACAATATCTCTATCAGTTCAGTTATTCTGTAATCTCAGTGGGGCAGGGAGGGCTCTATTGGCTGTTAAAAATGCAGAGTGTGCTTTTCCTAAGCTCTAGGTTGGGTCACTCTCCTGGAGCCCTGGGTCCTAAATGCCAGCCGAAGCTCATTCTAAATAACGTGTCTGGATTGGGGGAAAAAACAAGCTGCACTCCTGTAACTGCTTCAAATGCTGGCAACTTTATTATTTTAGATGAGGGGTCTCCAAACTTTCTAAGCAAAGGGCCAGTTTACTGTCCTTCAGACTTTAGGAAAGGAAGCCAGACTGTGGCCATCTGGAGTACAAAATGTACCAGCATCAGTGGGAGTAAATAATGCCCCATTGTTGGTATTATTGAGTAGAGTTGTGCTCCATCATTGGTGTCAGTGGGAGGAAGTGTGCCCCATCATTGTTGTATTGGGAGGAATTGTGCCCCATCATTGGGGTCATTGGGAGGAATTGTGCCCCATCATTGGGGTCATTGGGAGGAATTGTGCCCCATCATTGGGGTCATTGGGAGGAATTGTGCCCCATCATTGGGAGGAATTGTGCCCCATCATTGGGAGGAATTGTGCCCCATCATTGGGAGGAATTGTGCCCCATCATTGGGAGGAATTGTGTCCCATCATTGGGGTCATTGGGAGGAATTGAGCCCAATCATTGGGAGGAATAGAGCCCCATCATTGGGGTCATTGTAAGGAATTGTGCCCCATCATTGGTGTCACTGGGATGAATTGTGCCCCATCATTGGTGTCATTGGGATGAATTGTGCCCCATCATTGGTGTCATTGGGATGAATTGTGCCCCATCATTGGTGTCATTGGGATGAATTGTGCCCCATCATTGGTGTCATTGTGAGGGATTGTGTCCCATCATTGGGGTCATTGGGAGAGATTGTGTCCCATCATTGGGAGGAATTGTGCCCCATCATTGGGAGGAATAGAGCCCCATCGTTGATGCCATTAATAGGAACTGTGCCCTATCCTTGATTTTGCTGGGAAGAATTGTGACCTATATTGGTGTCAGTGAATGAAATGGCAACCAAAGGGCCAGGAAAAAGCAAGCAAAGGGCCGCATCCAGCCCCTGGGCCACAGTTTGGAGACCACTGTTTTAGACAAACCCAGGAACTCTTCCTCCACTGACACATTTCACCCACAAAGCTGTCCTCCGTTGCTGATGCTTCTATAATTAAGCCCAGCTATGTGGGTGAAACGTGTTATTGGAGGAGGTCATCCTAGGCAGGAACTCTCTGCTCTTTGTCCAGAACAATAAAGCTGCCAACATTGGAACTTTGCTGGAGTTTAGCCGGCTTTTTCTTCTCCTTTGACTTGTATGTCAGGACCGTTGTCAGGCAGTCTGGACTTCGAAGGGTCCGCGTGTGGCCCAGGAGTAGTGCGGGTGAAACGATGTGCTGCTGCTGAGCCATACTAGCACTTCACCCGGATTATCATAATAAGAAATGTGTGGCTGGACGTCATTGTAGAGTTCAGGACTCGGATACTCCAGATATGAAGTCACCTCACTCCTGTGAGCCGGGGAACCTAACAGGAACGGCTCAGAAAAGTTGATGGTAATTTTAGGCTTCTTGGCTCCTGGATGTGTCCAGTCCCAAGATTAATAATTATTTTCTGCTAAAACATTCCAAACCTTGGCAGTCATTTTTCTGGCGCCCCAAGGTCTGGCGCTGCGTATTAGGGGAGTAACGGCCCCTCTGGACTGCCCCTGTTTCGCTGCAGCTTTCATCCCTCTTGCCTCCTGTCACTAAGCCAGGGACTGCAATGCTGTGTAACCTCTGCACCTCATCTGCCGAGGAACTACATTTCCCAGCATGCCCTTCCTGCCACAGTCTCCTTACTGTAGTGTATACAGTATCGGCTGTAGCTTTGCCCACAATGCACTGCCCACGTGGCCTGGAAGTGCTAGGAAGGATAATTGGGTGTAACGCAGGTAAAGATATCTGGGAATATCTTGCTTGAATTCCGTTCGTCCACTGCAGGAGCACTGAGCTCCTTTGTGATTGGTGGATAAAAGTAAAAGTCACAGAATTCCTGTGTGAGAAGTGGCAGATTAAAGCTGCATTCCTCAGACTCCAACCAGCATTGCGGTCCAGGCTGTGGAGCATGGTGGACGGTCCTTCATAATCATCAGCGATGTCTCTTCTCAGCTTTACTGCCATGGAGCCAGCATACAGCCCAGGAGTCTGAGAACTGCAGCTTCCAGCTGAGGTTCCTTTAAAGGGTTTAGCAATGTTCTGGAAATCCAACAAATCTTTATGTCAAATCATATAAAAAAATTCAGAGATGCACAAAAAAAGTTAGAACATTTCTCCCAATTCCCCATTTCTCCTTTGGTATTGAGGAGATAAGGCAGAGAGATCACAAGTGGAGAAATCGGCACTCGGAACGTCATCCAACAATGGTTATTCCTTATTGCAGAAACATGTATAAAGCTGTAAAACCTTAACACGTTTTGGCCGTCAAGCTTCAGTCATAACAAAGGCCCAATGGTCGAAACACGTTGGCTGTTTTACAGCTGTCAGGCCTTAGTCATGATAATGGCGTAAGGGCAGAAACACGTTGGCTGTTTTACAGCTGTCAGGCCTTAGTCATGACAAAGGCGTAAGGGCAGAAACACGTTAGCTGTTTTACAGCTGTCAGGCCTTAGTCATGACAAAGGCGTAAGGGCAGAAACACGTTAGCTGTTTTACAGCTGTCAGGCCTTAGTCATGATAATGGCGTAAGGGCAGAAACACGTTGGCTGTTTTTCAGCTGTCCGGCCTTAGTCATGACAAAGGCGTAAGGGCAGAAACACGTTAGCTGTTTTACAGCTGTCAGGCCTTAGTCATGACAAAGGCGTAAGGGCAGAAACACGTTGGCTGTTTTACAGCTGTCAGGCCTTAGTCAGGAAAAAGGCATGATGGCAGAAACATGTTGGCTGTTTTACAGCTGTTAAGCCTTAGTCGTAGCTAAGGCCTGACGGCCGAAACGCATTGAATATTGTACAGCTTTTATACATCTTTTTGCAATAAAGGATAACCATTGTTGGATGACATTCTGAGTGCCGACTTCTTCTCTTGAGATTTGTGTTACCTGAGGTTTTGGTAGCCCTTTAAGTCTGAGCACCGGGCGGAGCTGGGATGTGAGAAGGTGGAAAGCGCTTACACACCTGTATTCATAAGGCAGGCTGTGCATGTCAATCAGTGGTCTGTCTATAGGGGGCGTGGCTGATTATTAGCTTTGGTTGGGTGGCTGCATTCATTTTGAGGTTGCTGTCAGTGTGATGCAGTGCACCACAGCCACCACTAGAGACAGACTCCGCCCTGGACTCCCTGTGTGCTGCCGTCTTGGTGTTCTGTGGATTCCAGCAAGACCTGTTCCGGAGTTCCCAGCTCCGCCTCTCCCATTGCAGCCTCCACCAAACAAAACTTTCTCCCTGTAGGGGTAACTGGCTGAGGCTTGGCTGGAAACTGAAGTTCTCTCTGCTGGAATCCAGAAGCCATGTACTATGCCCACCCATAATCAACGTATCAGTTTGGGGTTGACTTACCTTTATATTGGACACATGGGGGCCAACTGGTAGCTTATTTCACAGGAAATATGGTTTCTATGGGCAGAATCCCCCCTAAATGTTGGTGATGGTTTACTCCACTCTAAAAAGAGAAGTAATGGTTCTTTTCAGTGGTGGGAAGTTTGGGAAGAGGCCAGCCATTGTCTCTTTTTTTTGTAATTTTCTGTATCAGACTTTATTGAACTGATTTACAATGTAACATTGGTGAGTATAAGAATGGGAGGAGCGGCTATTTTACGGAACCCCTTGGCTTCCATCAGATACTCAGTCAAGCCTTGTACTGCTCTGCTAATTCCCCTGCAGCCCAGCCCATCAATCACAGTGACTGTTACATCAGGCTGGTTCTTCCATACTCCTTCAAACATTATTCCAACATCAAGATCCATTCCAGATCCTCCATCTGAGAATAAACATAAAATGCAGACGGGACAGGCTGTAGACTCGCTAAGGAGGGACCACAGGGCTCAGCGCCCCACAGGCTGACACTGGTACTGCCTCTGTAGCTAGGGGACAGAATTTAATGTACAGAGGCCATCCTGAGCTCTGCAACTCCTCTGCCCTGGCCCTGCCGAGCGCTAGGTCTGCCCTACCCTGGCCCTGCCGAGCGCTAGGTCTGCCCTACCCTGGCCCTGCCGAGCGCTAGGTCTGCCCTACCCTGGCCCTGCCGAGCGCCAGGTCTGCCCTACCCTGGCCCTGCCGAGCGCCAGGTCTGCCCTACCCTGGCCCTGCCGAGCGCCAGGTCTGCCCTACCCTGGCCCTGCCGAGCGCCAGGTCTGCCCTACCCTGGCCCTGCCGAGCGCCAGGTCTGCCCTACCCTGGCCCTGCCGAGCGCCAGGTCTGCCCTACCCTGGCCCTGCCGAGCGCCAGGTCTGCCCTACCCTGGCCCTGCCGAGCGCCAGGTCTGCCCTACCCTGGCCCTGCCGAGCGCCAGGTCTGCCCTATTCAGGCCCTGCTGAGCGCTAGGTCTGCCCTACCCTGGCCCTGCCGAGCGCCAGGTCTGCCCTACCCTGGCCCTGCCGAGCGCCAGGTCTGCCCTACCCTGGTCCTGCCGAGCGCCAGGTCTGCCCTACCCTGGCCCTGCCGAGCGCCAGGTCTGCCCTACCCTGGCCCTGCCGAGCGCCAGGTCTGCCCTACCCTGGCCCTGCCGAGCGCCAGGTCTGCCCTACCCTGGCCCTGCCGAGCGCCAGGTCTGCCCTACCCTGGCCCTGCCGAGCGCTAGGTCTGCCCTATCCTGGCCCTGCTGAGCGTTAGGTCTGCCCTATCCAGGCCCTGCTGAGCGCTAGGTCTGCCCTATCCCAAACCGGCTGAGCGCTAGGTCTGCCCTATCCCAAACCGGCTGAGCGTTAGGTCTGCCCTATCCCGGACATGCTGAGCGTTAGGTCTGCTTTGCCCCGCTGTGTGCTATGTCTGCCATGCCCCTGTTGAAGCCTGCATCTGTTCTGCCCCAGTCGAGCTTTGGGTCTCTCCTGCCCCTGTTGAGTGCCAGAGCTTCTCTGCTTTTGCTTCTGTTGAGCTCTGGATCTCTACTTTCCAGCATAGAGGGCTCTGGAGCTCCCCTACTCTGCCCCTGTGGAACTCCTCTTCCTAGTCTGGCAAGCTTTGGGTCTCCCCTGCCCCTGTCTAGCTCTGGAACTGCCCTGCCCCTGTCAAGCTCTGGAGCTCCCATGCCCTGCCCCTGTCAAGCTCTGGAGCTCCCCTCCCCTGCCCCTGTCAAGCTCTCAAGCTCCCATGCCCTGCCCCTGTCAAGCTCTGTAGCTCCCCTGCCTTGCCCCTTTCGAGCTCTGTAGCTCCCCTGCCTTGCCCCTTTCGAGCTCTGTAGCTCCCTTGCCTTGCCCCTTTCGAGCTCTGTAGCTCCCTTGCCTTGCCCCTTTCGAGCTCAGTAGCTCCCCTGCTTTGCCCCTTTCGAGCTCAGTAGCTCCCCTGCTTTGCCCCTTTCAAGCTCTGTAGCTCCCTTGCCTTGCCCCTGTCGAGCTCTGTAGCTCCTCTGCCTTGCCCCTGATGAGCTCTGAAGCTCCTCTGCCTTGCCCCTGATGAGCTCTGAAGCTCCTCTGCCTTGCCCCTGTCGAGCTCTGAAGCTCTTCTGCCTTGTTCCCGTCGAGCTCTGGAGCTCCTCTGCCTTGCCTATGTCAGTCTCTGGAGCTCCTCTTCCCTGCCCCTGTTGAGCTCTTGACTCCTGTTCTCTGACCCACCAAGCTTTGAATACCCTTTGCCCCACGTGGTTCTGGATCTCCTCTGCCCCGCCCCTGCTAAGCGCTGGATCTCCTCTGCCCCGCCCCTGCTAAGCGCTGGATCTCCTCTGCCCCGCCCCTGCTAAGCGCTGGATCTCCTCTGCCCCGCCCCTGCTAAGCGCTGGATCTCCTCTGCCCCGCCCCTGCTAAGCGCTGGATCTCCTCTGCCCCGCCCCTGCTAAGCGCTGGATCTCCTCTGCCCCGCCCCTGCTAAGCGCTGGATCTCCTCTGCCCCGCCCCTGCTAAGCGCTGGATCTCCTCTGCCCCGCCCCTGCTAAGCGCTGGATCTCCTCTGCCCCGCCCCTGCTAAGCGCTGGATCTCCTCTGCCCCGCCCCTGCTAAGCGCTGGATCTCCTCTGCCCCGCCCCTGCTAAGCGCTGGATCTCCTCTGCCCCGCCCCTGCTGAGCTCTGGATCGCCTCTGCCCCGCCTTTGCAGAACCCTCTCCCTACTCATCGCTGAAACCGACTGCAATCCAAACTCAGGGAACACAAAAGTGACAACAAAGCATTTATCTACCTGTAAATAGGATAATATATATGGATTATGAAATGTAAAGTCCTAATTATTTATGGCGGTTCTGTCCATTTTGGCACAGGGCGGCAGTATACTTACTTGAACACTTTGGCTCGGGGTGGTGCTTTAAGTGCTTTCTCAGGAGGGGGGAGGAGGGAGACCGTGTTCTGGGAATCGTGTGGCGTGCAATGTGGCTTTGCTTAAGGGAGCCCCCCGCCTACTCGTACGCAAAGACTGTGCCAAGCTTCCGAAGTCACCCGGACTGTGCGTTCTCATATGTTCCGTCTCAAAGTGGATATTGCAATAAACAGTGGTGGGGGATAAGCCACGCCTTCACAAACCGCTCCTGACAATGTTCTAAGAATCAGTAAAAAAAAAAAAAAATGCAATTTATGATTCCACTTAAAGGGGAACTCCAGGGTAAAATGACCTAGAATTTTGCATACCTTCAGGTGTGCTTGCTGTGCTTTTTGTATTGTAAACTGCAGTACTACCTGCAGACTGAAGGCTACAGTTTACCAACGGACTCCCCACAGCCAATGGAAGGTGTGGGCGGGCTCACTGGTAGACCCGATTCCATTCTGTGTAATGGCTACTATGTTGCCTGGAAAGTGGTAAGCTGTCAGAGATTGACCTGATTTCTCTGCCCAAAATTATTCCCCAAAATATCTGTTCTCCAAACTGGAAGCAGCTTTTTCCCCTCATGCATATTTCTAAATGTTATGCATTGTCCGGAGTTCTCCTTTAAGGATTTGGGGGGAGCTCTAACTGGGGTCTGTGTATTTATGGGGGTGGGGGGGTCACACAATGGGATCAAGAAAGACTGTGAGGTGTGTAGCAATAATAAACGTGGTGTTGCGGGGGGGGGGGGGCTGCCCCAAAAAAAAAAAAGGAACAACATCCTGTGAACTCTCCCTCACACCAATTTCCTCTTTTTATTCCTTAATTTATTTTTCCCGCCTCGTGTTACCTGTGAATCACCCTGATCACACATTTATATTTTGGTGCGCGTCAGACTGCCCCCGCGGTGTATGGGGGGCGGGGGTGAATTCCCACTGACCGCGACCAAATGCCCTTCATTCTTCCCTCAGTATTCCTCGCCACAGACGTATCTTTGGTCTTATTTTTACCAGTTTTGATTTGTATGCTTTTTTTTTTTTTCTTTTGTTATATTTGTGCAACCTTTTAATGTTTGTTAATATTAATAAGAAAATGAACCCTATTTATGTATTGCTGAAACCATTTTATATGAATTGTGTTGAAAATTTCAGTGCTTTTTTTATGAATAAATTGTGGATCACAGAAAATAATTTTGACCCCGTGTGTGATTAGCGGTATATGCCGTGTTTATAATATATACCTTTATAATTAATATACAACCCCAATGCCAAAAAAGTTGGAGCCCTTTGTAAAATCTACATAAAAACTGAATTCAATGATTCGCAAATCTCCTAAATCCGGATTTTTTTCACCATAGAAAACCTATCAAATGTATAAACAGAGAAAATTCACCATTTTAACCACTTCAGCCCCGGACCATTTGGCTGGCCAAAGACCAGAGCACTTTTAGCGATTCGGCACTGCGCCACTTTAACTGACAATTGCGCGGTCGTGCGACGTGGCTCCCAAACAAAATTGACGTCCTTTTTTTCTCACAAATAGAGCTTTCTTTTGCTGGTATTTGATCACCTCTGCGGTTTTTATTTTTTGCACTATAAACAAAAAAAGAGCGACAATTTTGAAAAAAAAGCAATATTTTTTACTTTTTGCTATAATAAATATCCCCCAAAAAAATATTAAAAAAAATTTTTCCTCAGTTTAGGCCGATACGTATTCTACATATTTTTGGTAAAAAAAAATCGCAATAAGAGTTTATTGATTGGTTTGCGCAAAAGTTATAGCGTCTACAAAATAGGGGATAGTTTTATGGCATTTTCATGAATAATTTTTTTTTTTTACTAGTAATGGCGGTGATGGCGATTTTTATCGTGACTGCAACATTATGGCGGACAGATCGGACACGTTTGGCGTTATTTTGGGACCATTCACATTTATACAGCGATCAGTGCGATTAAAAATGCACTGATTACTGTGTAAATGTGACTGGCAGTGAAGGGGTTAACCACTAGGGGGCACCGAAGGGGTTAAGTGTGTCCTAGGGATGTGTTCTAACTGTGGGGGGAGGGGCTAATACTGACATGACAGCAATCACTGCTCCCGATGACAGGGAGCAGTAGATCTCTGTCATGTCACAAGGCAGAACAGGGAAATGCCTTGTCTACATAGGTATCTCCCCGTTCTGCGGCTCCGTGACACGATCGCGGGACATCGAGTCCGAGGGACCCGCAGGCACGATCACGGAGAGTGCGCCGCACGGCTTCTTAAAGGGGATGTACAGGTACACCCATTTGCCCATCACTGCCATTGTGCCAACGCGCAGCGCTCGGCAAGTGGGTAAATACCTTTTATAATTAGTATAGGATGGCACAGTGGTGTAGTGGGCGGCACAGTGGTGTAGTGGGCGGCACAGTGGTGTAGTGGGCGGCACAGTGGTCTAGTGAGTTTCACTCTCGCCTAGCAGTAAGAAGGGTCGCTGGTTCGAATCCCGACCACGACACTACCTGCCTGGAGTTTGCATGTTCTCCCTGTGTTGGGTTTCCTCCGGGTACTCCGGTTTCCTCCCACACTACAAAGACATGCTGGGAGGTTAATTGGATCCTGTCTAAATTGTCCCTAGTATGTATGAATGTGAGTTGGGGACCTTAGAGTGTAAACTCCTTGAGGGTAGGGACTGATGTGAATGTACAATGTATATGTAAAGCGCTGCGTAAATTGATGGCGCTATATAAGTACCTGAAATAAATAATAAAATATACAACCCCAATGCCAAAAAAGTTGGGGCCCCTTTGTAAAACCTACATAAAAACAGAATTCAATGATCTGCAAATCTCCTAAACCCGTTTTTTTTTTACCATTGATAGGTTTTCTAATGTATAAACTGAGAAAATTGACCATTTAAAAAAAAAAAAAAAAAAGCTGATTGTGAAATTGAACAGCAACGTGTCTCAAAAAAGTTGGGGTGAGGCCGTATTTGGCACGGTGTAGCATCCCCTCTTCTTTTAACAACACTCTGTAAACGTCTGGGAACTGAGGAGACCGTTTGCTGGTGTTTTGGAAGAGGAATGTTGTCCCATTCTTGCCTGATATAGAAATCCAACTGCTCAGAAGTCCTGGATCTTCTTTGTTGTATTTTGTGCTTCGAGATGCACCAAATATTTTCAGGTGGTGAAAGGTCTGGACTGCAGAAGGTCACATTTTGATTCGTCTGACTACAGAACAGTTTTCCACTTTACAACAGACCATTTTTAATGCTCTTTGGCCCAGAGGAGACGGTAGCGTTTCTGGATCATGTTCAGATTTGGCTGAGAAAATGGACCATTTAAAAAAAAAGTTATAGGGCAACAAAAAGTCGGCAAAGGAAGAGCTGGAAGAACATTTTGCAGCAAATTAGGGCAATTGGCAACAGATCAGTCACATAATTGGGTATAAAAACAACATCTTAGAGAGTCGGAGTGTCTCAGAACTAAAGATGGGCAGAGCTTCACCAATCTGTAAAAAATGCGTCTAAAATAGTCAATTTCAGAATAATGCTCCTCAACGTGACGTTGCAAAAACAAATAATCTACAGTACATAATATCAAAAGATTCTGAGAATCCGGAGAAATCTGTGTGAAGAGACAAGGCTGAAACACAACATTGGATGGCGGTGATCTTCGGCCCTCAGGCGGCACTGCAGTGTGTGATGGACATCACTGCATAGGCTCTGGAATACTTCCACAAATCGCTGTGAACACAGCTCACCGTGCCACCCAAAAACGCAAGGTAAAGCATGGAAAGAAGAAGCCATATCTGAACATGATCCAGAGACGCCACCGTCTTTGCTGGGCCAAACCTCATTATAAATGGTCTGTTGCAAAGTGGAAAATTGTTCTCTGTGCCAAACCTCATTATAAATGGTCTGTTTCAAAGTGTAAAACATTTCTGTGGTCAGACAAATCAAAATCTGACCACCTTTGTCAACCATGGGCGCCTGCGTCCACCAGACTAGAGGAGAGGAACCTTCCGGCTTGTTATCAGCGCTCAGTTCAGAAGCCGGTATCTCTGATGGTATAAGGAGGGAGGGCATTAGTGTGTACAGAGTGGCCAGCTTGTACATCTAGAAAGGCACCATCAATGCTAACAGACCTCTCCAGCATATCCTCCCGTTCAGATGACATCTGTCTCAGGAAAGGTCTTGTAGATCTCATCAGGACAATGCTAAGCCCCATAGTGCATCTATGACACTAGCATGGCTTCCTAGCAGAGGAGTCCGGGGGCTTAACTGGCCGGCCTTCAGTCCAGACCTTTCACCAACTGAAAATATTTGGCACATCTTGAAACTAAAAATAGGTAAGAATGAGACATTTCTCTCCTAAAACTCCAGCAACCGGTCTCCGTACCCAAATGTTTTCAGACTGAGAGGGGAGCCCACACCGTACTAAACATGGCCCCACTTTTTGAGACATGTTGCTGCCATCAATTTAAAAATTTCCCGTTTTTTTTTTTTTTTCAAATGGTCCATTTTCTCAGTTTAAACATTTGATGTTTTCTATTTTCTTTTGTGAAAACATTCCGGTTTTATGAGATTTACAAATCATTGCATTCTGTTTTTATATAGATTTTACGGTATAAAGTACTTACAGTATCTCACAAAATTATCCTCAGTTTAGGACATCCTCATCACTAAAGGGGTCCAACCCGCTACTAGCAAGGGGGACCTAATAAAGGGGGTCCAACCTGCGTCCAACCTGCTACTA
Source organism: Aquarana catesbeiana (assembly GCF_042186555.1). Lineage (NCBI taxonomy): Eukaryota > Metazoa > Chordata > Amphibia > Anura > Ranidae > Aquarana > Aquarana catesbeiana. The sequence goes on from NC_133330.1 coordinate 346,409,421, forward strand.
GCAAGGGGGACCTAATAAAGGGGGTCCAACCTGCGTCCAACCTGCTACTAGCAAGGGGGACCTAATAAAGGGGGTCCAACCCGCTACTGGCAAGGGGGACCTAATAAAGGGGGTCCAACCCGCTACTGGCAAGGGGGACCTAATAAAGGGGGTCCAACCTGCGTCCAACCTGCTACTAGCAAGGGGGACCTAATAAAGGGGGTCCAACCCGCTACTAGCAAGGGGGACCTAATAAAGGGGGTCCAACCCGCTACTAGCAAGGGGGACCTAATAAAGGGGGTCCAACCCGCTACTGGCAAGGGGGACCTAATAAAGGGGGTCCAACCCGCTACTGGCAAGGGGGACCTAATAAAGGGGGTCCAACCCGCTACTGGCAAGGGGGACCTAATAAAGGGGGTCCAACCCGGTACTGGCAAGGGGGACCTAATAAAGGGGGTCCAACCCACTACTAGCAAGGGGGACTTAATAAAGGGGGTCCAACCTGTGTCCAACCCGCTACTAGCAAGGAGGACCTAATAAAGGGGGTCCAACCCGGTACTGGCAAGGGGGACCTAATAAAGGGGGTCCAACCCACTACTAGCAAGGGGGACTTAATAAAGGGGGTCCAACCTGCGTCCAACCTGCTACTAGCAAGGGGGACCTAAAAAAGGAGGTCCAACCCGCTACTACCAAGGGGGACCTAATAAAGGGGGTCCAACCTGCTACTAGCATGGGGGGTCTAATAAAGGGGGTCCAACCCGCTGCTAGCTAGGAGGACCTAATAAAGGGGGTCCAACCTGCTTCTAGCAAGGGGGACCTAATAAAGGGGGTCCAACCTTCTACTAGCAAGGGGGACCTAATAAAGGGGGTCCAACCTGCTACTAGCAAGGGGGGTCTAATAAAGGGGGTCCAACCCGCTACTAGCAAGGGGGTCCAACCTGCTACTAGTTAGGAGGACCTAGTAAAGGGGGTCCAACCTGCGTCCAACCTGCTACTAGCAAGGGGGACCTAATAAAGGTGGTCCAACCCGCTACTAGCAAGGGGGACCTAAAAAAGGAGGTCCAACCCGCTACTAGCAAGGGGGGCCTAATAAAGGGGGTCCAACCCGCTTCTAGCAAGGGGGGCCTAATAAAGGGGGACTAACCCGCTACTATCTAGGAGGACCTAATAAAGGGGGTCCAACCTGCGTCCAACCTGCTACTAGCAAGGGGGACCTAATAAAGGGGGTCCAACCTGCTACTAGCAAGGGGGACCTAATAAAGGGGGTCCAACCTGCTACTAGCAAGGGGGGCCTAATAAAGGGGGTCCAACCCGCTACTAGCAAGAGGGACCTAATAAAGGGGATCCAACCCGCTACTAGCAAGGGGGACCTAATAAAGGGGGTCCAACCTGCTACTTGCAAGGGGGACCTAATAAAGGGGGTCCAACCCGCTACTAGCAAGGGGGGGCCTAATAAAGGGGGTCCAACTTGCTATTAGCAAGGGGGACCTAATAAAGGGGGTCCAACCTGCTACTAGCTAGGAGGACCTAATCAAGGGGGACTAATAAAGGGGGTCCAACCTGCTATTAGCAAGGGGGGCCTAATAAAGGGGGTCCAACCCACTACTAGCAAGGGGGACCTAATAAAGTGGCCGGTGAGTGTAATAATTACAATAACAGAACAAATTATCAGTCCAGGATGAATGAAGTTGCTACCAGCCGAGCTTCTCATAAATTGATAATATTAATAAAACATTGCCAGCCTAAAACTTACCAGCCTTCAAGAAGTTATACGTTCCATTCCCAAAAACATTCTTATTGTCCCTCCACTTCATATCGAGCAAATTATTACACTGCAAGCAGGCTCTCTCCCCCAGCCTAAGACGGGAATCTACAAGCCGCTGGGGAAAGCCCCGGCGATTAGGTCGCACGGTGCCACATGCTCCAATCTGATGATCAAAAAGGTGACTAACAAGTGTCACGCTCGTGTAATAATTGTCCACGTACAAGTGGTACCCCTTTCCAAATAAGAGTGACACCAAGTCCCACACTATCTTGCTAGCGCTCCCTATGTAGTCAGGGCAGTTTGTCGGCTCTACGTGACTATCTTTGCCCTCGTAAACCATAAAACTACATGTATAGCCTGTGGCCCTGTCACAGAGCTTATACATCTTGACCCCGTATCTGGCACGCTTGCTGGGAAGGTACTGTTTGAATGACAAGCGGCCAGAAAACTTAATCAGGGACTCATCAACGCAGACAACCTGATGGGGAGTAAACAAGTCTGCAAAACGTTGGTTGAAGTGGTTTACGAGGGGCCGAATTTTGTAGAGCCGATAGTATGCAGGGTCTCCACGAGGACGACAGAGTTCATTGTCATTGAAGTTCATGAACCGCAAAATCTCCTCGTATCGTGCCCTGGTCATGGAGGCAGAGAACACGGGCGAATGGTGAATTGGGTCAGTGGACCAATATGACCGCACCTCACTCTTATTATTTATGCCCATGTTGAGGGAAAGGCCCAGAAAGAGCTTAAATTCAGAGACCGTAATTGGTTTCCAATCTCTGGCAAGGGAGGACTGGGGATTAGCGGCGATGTGTTGACCAGCGTACAAATTACTTTGGTCCACAATAGATCTATAGAGATCTTCCGTGAAAAACAGCGAATAAAAATCAAGTGACGTAAAATCAACTGTTTCCACCTGAATGCCGGGTTGGCCAGTGAATGGGGGAAGTACGGGCGCTGCAGAAGTGGTGGGTTCCCAATTTGGATTGGTGAATGCAGCAGGAAGGGCACTATGGGCACGACGGGCCTGTGTTCCTCTTCTTGGTGGCAGAGGGACACTACTTGTGCTTGCCACCTCACCAGCTTGAACTGCACTTATGGGACTCGCCACATCACCACGTAATACTGCAGTGCTGGATGTACGACCAGGATGTACTAGGCCGCTGGTGCTTGCCAGTTCACCAGAAGGAATAGCGGTGCTAGTACTGCTCTGCTCCATACGAGGGACCTGCGGTTATTGCACTTCAATGACAGCAGAAGAAGATCGGGGTCTGGTACGCCTGACCTTAGCAGGGACCACAACTCAGAGCTATCTGTCATGGAGCCGCTGCCGTCTACAGGATCGTATTCTGAGCCTGAATCTGACAGATGAGTGACTTCCTCTTCACTAGGGATGAGCCGAACAACCCCCGGTTCGGTTCGCACCAGAACCTGCGAACGGACCAAAAGTTTGTGCGAACGTTAGAACCCCATTGACGTCTATGGGACTCAAACGTTTGAAATCAAAAGTGCTCATTTTAAAGGGTAATTTGCATGGTATTGTCCTAAAAAGGGTTTGGGGACCCGGGTCCTACCCCAGGGGACATGTATCAATGCAAAAAAAACTTTTAAAAACGGGCGTTTTTTTCGGGAGCAGTGATTTTAATGATGCTTAAAGTTAAAAAAAAGTGAAATATTCCTTTAAATATCGTACCTGAGGGGTGTCTATAGTATGCCTGTAAAGTGGTGCGTGTTTCCCATGTTTAGAACATTCCCTGCACAAAATGTCATTTTTAAAGGAATAAAAGTCATTTAAAACTGCTTGCGGGTTTAATGTAATGTCGGGTCCTGGCAATATGGATGAAAATCAGTGAGACAAACGGCATGGGTACCCCCCAGTCCATTACCAGGCCCTTTGGGTCTTGTATGGATATTAAGGGGAACCCCGCACCCAAATTAAAATAAGGAAAGGTGTGGGGCCACCAGGCCCTATATACTCTGAACAGCAGTATACAGGCGGTGCAAACAAGACAGGGACTGTAGGATTGTTGTTAAGTAGAATCTGTTTGTAGTTTTGAACTGGTACATTTTTAAAGTTTAGTTCCAGCCAAAAAATCTATTTTTAATCTGTTTGGAAAACATAGGGAAGGGTTATCACCCCTGTGACATTTGTTTTGCTGTCTGTGCTCCTCTTCAGAAGATTTCACCTCACTTTCTGTCCCAATGACAAATGTTTTTTGAAAATTTAGGGTTTTTTTGTGAAACAAGGATTGGTGATAAAGCATCAGTGGAAAGGAGAAATGTTTTTCCCATATTAACTCTTACAGGAGAGAATTTCCCTTCCTAGGGGTAGATTTCATCTCACTTCCTGTTGTCTCCTTCCGTTTGCAAGTAGGAGTCGTTTGTAAGTTGGTTGTTTAAAAGTAGGGGCCTGCCCTATATACTCAGCAGAAATTTGGGCCTTAGGTGTTGTTGTGGTCACAATACTGTAAGCCCTCACAGGGCCCTGCTGTGAAATATTAGATCAAGAATTGTAATTACATGTCCCTGTTGAACAGGGGCAGAAAAATTGGGCCTTTGGTGGTGGTGGTGGTGCCACAACACTGCAACCCCTCACAGATACTCTAGTTGGAGCGCAGGAATGAGCCCTGCTGCAAAATATTGCATCAAAAATTGTAATTACACACCCCTGTTAAACAGCGGCAGAAAAATTGGGCCTTAGGCATTGGTGGCGGCGCCCAGAACCAAAAATATTCTTACAAGCTATCAGCGTGATGATTGAGGAGGAAGAGGATAATTACTCAGGATAACAGGATAGTCACTCAGCATCAGCATAGGTAGTCTTTGAAGGGATCTGACATTTCAAAAAAAAATTATTCGGTTACATCAGCATCAGGTGCTTGGTAGCTGGTGGTGATCCAAGACTGATTCATTTTTATGAAGGTCAGTCGATCGACCGAGTCGGTGGACAGACGCACCCTGTGATCGGTTACAAAGCCTCCAGCAGCACTGAATGTGCGTTCTGAAACAATGCTGGATGCAGGACAGGCCAGTAGCTCAATTGCATACTGTGCAAGCTCTGGCCAGTGATCCATCCTCAAGACCCAGTAACCCAGAGGATTTTCGGTGGAAAAGGTGTCCAAGTCTGATCTTGCCCCTAGGTATTCCTATACCATGTAAAACACTGGCGATGGTTGCTGGAACCGATCATACCTTGGGGCTGCGGACTAAAGAATTGTCTGAACGCATCGGTCAGACGGCCACCTTCTCCACCGCTCCTTCTTTGACTGACCGAAGCCTCAGCAACACGTTGTCCAGAAACAGGAGTTTGTAACCTCCCAGTCTCTGGGAAAGCGTTGCACAGACCTTTCTGCAAGGCCTCCCGAAGATGTTTCATCCTCTGCTCCCTCTGCGACGGCAAGATAAGGTCCGCAACCTTACCCTTGTAACGTGGATCAAGGAGGGTTGCCAGCCAGTATTGGTCCTTCTCCTTGATACCATGAATACAAGGATCCTTAAGCAGGCTTTGCAGGATCAGGGAGGTCATGCAGCGCAGGTTTACTGAGGCATTCGGTCCGGAGTCCTCTGGGTCACTAAGGACGACATGGCAGCCACCTCCTCCCAGCCACGTACAAGTCCATGGGTTTCTTGGGACTGTAAATGATCCCTTGAAGACTGCTGCTGATGCTGAGTGCCAGGCTCCACCTCCATGCTGACACAATCCTCCTCCTCTTCCTGTGTGATTGGCGGGCATGCAGGAACACTGTCTGAATAAAGGGGGCCTTGAGAGCTAAGGAAGTCCTCCTCTTCCTGCCTCAAGTGCCCTGTCCATTATTCCATGCAGCGTGTGCTCCAACATGTGGACAAGAGGTACAGTGTCACTGATGCATGCACTGTCACTGCTCACCATCCTCGTGGCCTCCTCAAATGGTGACAGGACAGTGCATGCATCCCTGATCATAGCCCACTTGCATGGGAAAAAAAAAAAAAAAAAACAAGCTCCCCTGACCCTGTCCTGGTGCCATAGTCACATAGGTACTCATTGATGGCCCTCTGCTGCATGTGCAGCCGCTGCAGCATGGCCAACGTTGAGTTCCACCTGGTGGGCATGTCACAGATTAGGTGGTTCTTGGGCAGATTAAATTCCTTTTGGAGGTCAGCCAGCCGAGCACTGGCATTATATGACCTGCAGAAATGCACACAGACTTTCCTGGCCTGCCTCAGGACATCCTGTAAGCCCGGGTACCTGACCAAGAACCGCTGCACCACCAAGTTAAGGACGTGAGCCAAACAGGGCACATGGGTCATTTGTCCCTGTCAGAGAGGAGGTTGGTGCCATTGTCGCAAACCACCATACCTGGCTTAAGCTGGCGTGGCGTCAACCACCTCTGAACCTGCCCCTGCAGAGCTGACAGAACCTCTGCCCCAGTGTGGCTCCTGTCCCCCAAGCACACCAGCTCTCTTTGTTCTTTGGTGTGGGTCTTTTAGGTACGCTTACCAATGAACTGCATGGCAGGTCGACATATGTCTGGTCAAGCATGTGGTGAGATACGCTTGAGACATATTTTGCAAAAAGCAGCGGTGCGATCTGATGCACTCTTTTCAAAAAAGGCCCACACCAAAGAACTTTTGGAATAACGCGCAGAGACAGCAGCGCCCTGCACAGGCGGAGCTCTGCGGTGTGATGCAGTCAGTGTGCTGCCCTTAACCTGCCTCGTTGGTGATGTGCCTCCTCCTACTCTCTCCTATAAGGCACCCACGTTAAGTCAGTGACCTCATCATCCCCTCCCTCCTCATCACCGGAGCAAAGCTGGCAGTATGCTGCAGCTGGGGGAACATGACTGCCAGATTGCTGTCCTTCTTGGGCACCCCCTCTGGGCTCACGTGACTGCCTTCCTCTAGCTGGGTACCATCATCGGAGCCTTCTAAACGCTGGGCATCCTCCTGGAGCATGTACCCACGCTGTGGTCAAACAGTTCAAGGGACTCCTCAGGAGGACATGGTGGGGCTAGGGAAGGAGTCACTGATGCCATTGAGCCGAGGGAAGAGGCCGCGTTGGCAGCTGCTTTGCCAGACAAAGTACCCTGAGCCTGGGTGAGAGAGGAGGATGAGGACGGCTTGGTCATCCACTCTACCAAGTCTTCCGCATGTTGCGGCTCAACACGGCCAGCTGCCGAAAAAAAGGCCAAGCGTGTCCCACGGCCACGTGCTGATGAGGATGCACCGTCTCCACGACCAGCACTAGACACAGAGCCTGCTTGCCCTCTCTTGTTGGCCTTCCAGACATACTAATGGCCTGCAGTGAGCTGTAGCGGCACAAAGCTGGGATAGAGATAGATATATATATATATACACACACACACACACACACACACACACACACACACACAGATACTGCAGCTAGCAGAATCAACTGCCTGCCTGTAGTATTATTAGTATGAGAACACCACCAATTGTCTTCAGGTAGCTTTAGGTGCACACTGTGCAGAGGACACAGTACACTAAATAAATATATATATATATGTTTGACTCGAACTCAAAGCTCATCCCTACTGATGAGACTAAAATTCTACTTTTTGGCCATCAAAGAAAAAACGCTATGTCTGGCGCAAACCCAACACATCACCCAAAGAACACCATCCCCACTGTGAAACATGTTGGTGGCAGCATCATGCTGTGGGGATGTTTTTCAGCAGTCGGGACTGGGAAACTGGTCAGAGTTGAGGGAAAGATGGATGGTGCTAAATACAGGGATATTCTTGAGCAAAACCTGTAGCACTCTGTGTGTGATTTGAGGCTAGGACGGAGGTTCACCTTCCAGCAGGACAATGACCCCAAACACACTGCTAAATCAACACTTGAGTGGTTTAAGGGGAAACATGGAAATGTATTGGAATGGCCTAGTCAAATCCCAGACCTCAATCCAATAGAAAATCTGTGGTCAGACTTAAAGATTGCTGTTCACAAGCCCAAACCATCCAACTTGAAGGAGCTGGAGCAGTTTTGCAAGGAGGAATGGGCAAAAATCCCAGTGGTGAGATGTGGAACCTCATAGAGACTTATCCAAAGTGACTTGGAGCTGTGATAGGTTTCTCTACAAAGTATTGACTTTAGGGGGGGTGAATAGTTATGCACATTGACTTTTTTTGTCCTATTTGTTGTTTGCTTTACAATAAAAAAAAAAAAACCACACACATCAAAGTTGTGGGCGTGTTCTGTAAATTAAATGATGCAAATCCTCTGGGGACCCCGAGTCCCAGCAGGTAAGTCGTATTTCTGTATATCTGGCCACCCCGAGTCCCAGCAGGTAAGTCGTATTTCTGTATATCTGGCCACCCCGAGTTCCAGCAGGTAAGTAGTATTTCTGTATATCTGGCCACCCCGAGTCCCAGCAGGTAAGTCGTATTTCTGTATATCTGGCCACCCCGAGTTCCAGCAGGTAAGTAGTATTTCTGTATATCTGGGCACCCCGAGTTCCAGCAGGTAAGTCGTATTTCTGTATATCTGGAGTACGAGGCATTTTGGTTATACATACAAATAAAATAAAAATAAGCCATAAACACAAGATGGTTTAAAACCCAAATTTAATGTATTAATTTCTTTACATAATGAACCACCATTGGGCCCAGAACCCCCCCCCCCCCCCCCAGCGGGCGGAGTCCCCAGTACGGGGTGTTCAGTCCTCCATGTGCATCCCGGAATGGCTCCATGTGGCCTCCTAAGCAGCGGCTCCTGAGGAATAAACGTTCTGCGATCCTCCATCACTTCTCCTCCTCCTCTGAGTGTTTGTGCACAGCGGCTATAAAGGCGCCCACATGCTCCGGGTCCATATCGGGGTACAAGCCATGGCCCAGGTTAGCGATATACGCCCGGCGACCAAAGGCCTCCACCATCGTCTTCGCCATCTTCTCAATGTTCTCCTGAGAGAGAGGGAGAGAGAGAGAGAGGACATTGTCACTCGGAGTGAAGCATTACATACACCTTTCAGAAGGTTCTGGTTTGATTTCCCTGTGTAATGATTATTTTTGAGGGGAGGGGCTAATGTACATGTCACATGCAGTGGGAGAAAAGGGGTTGAAGGGTACATATGGGCAGGATAAGGTGTGCAATACCTGGGAGAGGAAGACCCTCAACTGTACTGGTTAGATTTCTGATTGCTGCATTTAGCTATCACAAGGCACAGAGCTGCTCTGATGGGCTCGGTGCCTTTTTTTGCCTAGGTGTTGGGGAGCGTACAGGCAGGGTCAGGATGAGGAAAAAAAAAAAAAAAAAAAGGAGAAAATCAGGGCATGGGGGTGGGGTGGGCACCGGAATGATATGCAGCTGTAGGCATCACCCCAGTACTGTGTTTAGAGCCGGCGGTCGGCTCTCTTGTAAAAGCAATCCTAGCGGCTAACTAGCGAATGGATTGCTTGTACAAGCAAGGGGAGGGGACGACCCCCCACCCCCGGCTTTACCTGGGCTCTCCTGTCCCACCAGGAGATCTGAGCGACCACCCTGCGACAAAGCCAGGAGCAGCTCTGATTGGCTCTCTGCTATAGTAACCCAGAAGCAATGACATGACATCACCTCCAGGTTACCCGGATCTCATCAGCACCATTAAAAAATAAAAAAAGCACTCAAAAACACAGATCTTGGTGGGATCAAATGTTTTTAGGGCAGGAGGAGGTACACAGCGATCGTCCCACACATGTGACATGTGACATATCACTGAATGTCGGATCACGGGCAGTCATTCTAACATCAGACCTCCTCTGTACATCAAAGTGGGGACCTGTAAAGGGTTTTAAAGTGTGGTCTAGGGATAGTAAAATTTACATTGTCGCGGTTGTGTGCGATTTTAAACTGTGACATGTTTGGTATCTGTTTACTCTGCGTAACATTATCTTTTATATTTAAAAAAAAAAAAAATGGGTTATGTATTGTGTTTTTTTTTAATTAAAATAAAGTTTTTTTCAAAACCGCTGTGCAAATACCGTGAGACATAAGAAATTGCAATTACCACCATTTTATTCTCCAAGGTCTCTGCTTTAAAAGAATATATAATGTTTGGGAGTTCTAAGTATTTTTCTAGCAAAAAGTACGGGTTTTTACATGTGAACAAAATGTGTAAGAAAAGGCCTGGAACTGAAGTGAAGGAAAACAAATAAAAAATAAAAAAAAAGAAAAATAAAGAAAGAAAAATAAAATCCACACTTTTTTGTAGTGTCCCACCAGGAAGATTTCCCCTCACTTCCTGTCCCAGAGACACAACAGGAAGTAACAGAAGTAGGAGAAGATCTCTCCAAAGTAAGAGAAACCCCCTCCCCTCCTAGACCAGATGACAAAGGGAAAAGTTCCAACTGGGACGCCAGCCAGCACATATCCATCCTAGACCTTCCATGTCTGGTGTACATGGTCCTCAGTGATAACACAGCACATACATGTCCATCCTAGACCTTCCATGTCTGGAGTACATGGTCCTCAGTGATAACACAGCACATACATGTCCATCCTAGACCTTCCCATGTCTGGAGTACATGGTCCTCAGTGATAACACAGCACATACATGTCCATCCTAGACCTTCCATGTCTGGAGTACATGGTCCTCAGTGATAACACAGCACATACATGTCCATCCTAGACCTTCCCATGTCTGGTGTACATGGTCCTCAGTGATAACACAGCACATACTCACCCATCCTAGACCTTCCCATGTCTGGAGTACATGGTCCTCAGTGATAACACAGCACATACATGTCCATCCTAGACCTTCCCATGTCTGGAGTACATGGTCCTCAGTGATAACACAGCACATACTCACCCATCCTAGACCTTCCCATGTCTGGAGAACATGGTCCTCAGTGATAACACAGCACATACTCACCCATTCTAGACCTTCCCATGTCTGGAGTACATGGTCCCCAGTGATAACACACCCATCCTAGAGCTTCCCATGTCTGGTGTACATGGTCCTCAGTGATAACACAGCACATACATGTCCATCCTAGAGCTTCCCATGTCTGGTGTACATGGTCCTCAGTGATAACACAGCACATACTCACCCATCCTAGACCTTCCCATGTCTGGTGTACATGGTCCTCAGTGATAACACAGCACATACTCACCCATCCTAGACCTTCCCATGTCTGGAGTACATGGTCCTCAGTGATAACACAGCACATACTCACCCATCCTAGACCTTCCCATGTCTGGAGTACATGGTCCCCAGTGATAACACAGCACATACTCACCCATCCTAGACCTTCTCATGTCTGGAGTACATGGTCCCCAGTGATAACACAGCACATACATGTCCATCCTAGAGCTTCCCATGTCTGGAGTACATGGTCCTCAGTGATAACACAGCACATACTCACCCATCCTAGACCTTCCCATGTCTGGTGTACATGGTCCTCAGTGATAACACAGCACATACATGTCCATCCTAGACCTTCCCATGTCTGGTGTACATGGTCCTCAGTGATAACACAGCACATACATGTCCATCCTAGAGCTTCCCATGTCTGGTGTACATGGTCCTCAGTGATAACACAGCACATACTCACCCATCCTAGACCTTCCATGTCTGGTGTACATGGTCCTCAGTGATAACACAGCACATACATGTCCATCCTAGAGCTTCCCATGTCTGGTGTACATGGTCCTCAGTGATAACACAGCACATACACTCCCCTCTCAGGTCTGCCCACATTAGTACATAGTCCTTTATCCCCAGTGATCGCCCATCCTAGACCTTCCCATGCCCGGAGTAGTTGGTCCCTCATTCCCAGTGATAAGGCAATTCATCTGGCCCAGGACTGCCCATGTTAGAAGTAGAAGGTCTTTTATCCCCAGTGATCATACTTTACATGAAAGCCCATCTCAGACTGAAGCACACGCATTGTAGACATCCCATAATGATCACATGACTGCTCATGATAGGAGTACATCTCATCCCCAGTAATAAACACAGAACATGCGTGCCTCGTCCTGGGCTGAAGCTCACACACTGCAGACCAACAAATAACGAGGCCCCCCCAGGACCCCTCAAGACAGAGAAGTCACCTGAAGGGCAGAAAACAGAACTTCGAAGTCAGAATGCAAAGAGGGAACACTGTGATCCGTGCAATTATGAAGTAGAGATCAGAGAACGCGGAGGAGACGCGAGATTACAGAAATTTTCCGTCTCTCACCTTGCTGGCGTACAGAGCGCAGGGGTCCAGATTTCCCTGCAGAGTCACCTTCCGTCCCGTCCTCTCCCTGCAATAAAGGAGACGGTCAGACCAATCACCATTCACCAGAGATCACAGTCACATAGAAGGCCACCAACATAAGAGGGTACAGGCCGGACTTGTGTACCGGGCCCTATGGGGTCAGATGGGGGAGGGGGGGGGGCCGGTGCAGCATCAGTCTGAATCTCTACTCTGCTCCCCTCCACCATCAACTGCCAGTGAATGAGAGGGAGGGATGTGCTGCAGTGCACAGATCTTCTACCACCCAATCTTCAACTCCTACCGCAAGTCCTCTACCCCCCCCTCCCAAATTTTCCCCTCACAGCACAAATTGCTCCTCCCCATCACTCCTATCTCAACTTTAGTCCCCCCAACAAGATAAAAAAAATAACACCTCCCTCCTAGAACAAATCCACTTCCTCATTCCCCCCTGCTTCATGTCCCCCATCCTAGAACAAATCCATTCCCCTCAAACCCCCCTCCCCCCCCCCCCATTGAAAAAAAAAACAAACAAAAAAAAAAAAAAACTCCTAGCACATATACCAACAACCCCCCCCCACCCCCGCCCCCCATTTCGTTATCCAGCCCCCCCCTCCCTCCAACTCCTACTAGCTCACATTCCCCCCCCCCCCCCTATCAAAACTCTCCCCCAGCACAAATCCCCCTCCCCCTTCAAAATGTCCCCTCTTACCACAAATTACTAAGATCCACCCGGATCCCCCAGATTCTGAAGTGGCCCCATACTTGGGGTCCCTCACCTGGCCTCCTGGGGGCGAATCGTCCAATCCAGCCCAACCACCTCATAGCCGGACTGGGAGAGATCCTCTAAAGCGTAATGAGCGTCCTTAGCGAATACAATCTGCAAGAAGTCATTTATTGTTAATAAACGTTGAAAAAAAAAAATAAAATAAATAAAATGAAAAAAGACGCTTAGAAGTGCAAGAACTACAAAGACCAGCAGGGCGAACAGACGAGAGCTCCGCCCACCCCACACCGATCAATACAACCGCGCCGGGTCACCATATGGAGCACCTATATCACCAATTCACGCCCCTAACTACGTTCAATTGGACGAAACGCCACGTTGGGAGGAGTTCTGACATCACGACACTGTCACGTGTCGACTGCGGCCATCTTTGTGGTTGGAAACAAATGCTGCTCAATACAGACTGCAGTTTTTTTTTTTTACATGCTGGTTTTTATCTGATGAATAAATATGACCGTGGATTTATAATAGGACACCACGAGGAGTTCCTTCTTTTATATTTTATGCATGCACCTCTGATTCTTTGGTGGAACTACAAGACCCAGCCATCTGTGATCTCTATGAGGGGTTTCGTGGTTCTGTGGATTTATCAGGCCTGTTGGACCACCTGTGATTAAGTGGTCCATTCTTATTGGTAAGAGGTCTGGTGTGTTTGGTGGAGGAGAAGTCCGTATTCACCTGATTGGTATTCCTGTCTACACTCTGGGAGATTTCAGCGTTTTCTCCTCAACAAGGACTTTATTTCAAACACTTTGGACCTTTTATTTCTAATATTACATTTATAGCGCTGCAGATCATTATATTTTATATCACCAATTAATTCCCCGACTGAACCATCATCCAAATCCAGTGCAGGAAACGCCGGGAATCTCCTCTGCAGGAGGGTAGAAATCCCCGACCAGCAACAACCCCCTCCCCCGCCACTCCCTACAACTCTACCGCTGTGCTGTCACATGACTGTCCAACAGGAAGATTCCAAATCATTATGGCGCCAAATTCTTTCCCATAATCCTTTTTTAAGGAAAGTAAAAGTAAAGCTTGCTCTGTAACCCCATTGGGCACTAAAATCTGCCGTCCCAATAGGGGGCTGGCAGCTCCTTCTGGGATCTGTAACTCCTCCATTTAACGCATGCTGACCAGAACAGAATTCTGGTAGAATAAAAAAATTAAATATCATTTTATTATTATTATAATTTGCTAATATTAATCATTATTGTTTTAAAATGATCTTTAATTTATTTATATATTACTTATTATTAGATTTAAAAAAATATTATAATTTGATTACTCATTTTGTTTATCATTTTTGTTAAGAATAACAAAAAAAATAAAATAAATTATATTATATATAAAATAATAATAAATATTACTACTAATTATTATAAACAGCAACATGATATTTACATATATTATTGAATAAAAATATATACTAAATATATTTGTTTATTTTTACTTCTAATAGTTTTTATAATTATTCTTCTAACAACCACCACATAGCTGAAAGTTAAATTGTATAAACAATTAAAAAACAAAACAAACAAAAACAGCGAGTCCCCCGCAGCAATTCTTTTCTACCACTAGATGTCGCCGGGCTTCCGGGTCGAACGACGTCCGGCATCATTCGATCTACTTCTCTAAGCCCAGGTCGTCATGGACATCCCCTGGGGGTTGTCATCGGACAGCATTCTTGCACTGAATGGTGCTCAGTACAGAAGGAAGGCCTATCCACAACTGGGGTGGGGAAGGAGTAGAACTTTTGACAGATTTCTGTTGCCATCAGCGACCGCGGGGGGTGGGGTAGGTGGAATCTCTCCTCACTTCCTGACTTGGGTGTCACCAGAAAAGGAAACGAGGGAAATGGGATGCACAGACAGCAGTACAGGGAACTCACCATGGGCACCACCTCCATCCCCTCAGATTTCAGCTTCTGTTTGACCCTCTGAGCGATCTCACGAAGATACGGCAGAGAGAATTCGGCAAATTGCTGGGGTCCCAGACATCCGGCATGAGACTCAAACACCTGCAAAGCCTGAATACACAAAGACACAATTGCTTAACAAAACTTATGAAATATAGAAACATTACAGGTACTCGTCTCCCCCTGGCTACATTACTTAGAGGGTGACAACATTCCTGCAGTTCTACATGAATTGAAAAATGATTCAGGACTTTCAGAGGAGCTAAAAAAAATAAACCAAAGTGTCCACCCACGTGGTGGTGTGGAGTTTTTGGATAAAGGTGTCCAACCACGTGGGGGTACAGAGTTCCCGGGTAAGGATGTCCGCCCATATGGTGGTGTGGAGTTCTCGGGTAAGGGTGTCCACCCATATGGTGGTGTGGAGTTCTCGGGTAAGGGTTATCACACACATACTGGTATGGAGGTTTTAGGTAACCAAAGAACAGAGATGTCACTCTACCTGGGCACCTGCTGCCACCTGTCCCACCAGGTAATCTACAATGACATCCGTGAGCTGCTGCAGGAGCTTCTGACTGGCAGTTGGGTTCTGATAGAGCCAACGTTTGGCCTTGGACATGGTTGCAGATCCGCCACCTTCAATCATATAGGTCATCAGTGTCCACTGGGATGGAAGAGAAGACACAAAGGTCACCAGACATCTACAATATCCACACATTTATATCAGGACTATGAATATCAAATACTCATTCACTCTCCTGAAGGAACAGAGGAAACCAATCAGGAACGCCATTACAATATGATGGGACCAGTACAGCCTGCAGGTCAGAGCTTATAAAATCACCAACACATCCTGGATCTTCACATGGTATCCAGGAGTTTAGTAAAACCACTTGCTGACCAGTGGCAGAGACGTACGTCGCAAAACTTAAAGTGGTTATACCGGGATTAGATGTGTGGCTATTACCGGTGTGAGATGTTGGGTATTTACTCATTGTAACGTCATCTTTTATATTTTAGCTAAAATTGGAAAATATATATACATTTTTTTAAGTACTTTTTTCCCCAAAACAAAATTACGTTTGAAAAACCTCTGCGCAAATACCATGTGACGAAAAAAAATTGCAACTCCCTCCAATTTATTCTCTAGGGCCTTTAAAATATATAATGTTTGGGGGTTCTAAGAAGTTTTCAAGCAAAAAATACTGATTGTTACATGTGAACAAAAAGTGCCAGAAAAAGGCCGGATTAGAGGTGGATTAGGCCCCCCCCCCCCCCCTCACCGGAGCGCCAGTGAAACCAATCAGAGGGACCTTCCCTTCGATCTTGTGACGGGTGAGGGTGATGGCACGGAACACATAGCCCAGATCCTGGGAGACGTCAATGGTGGGCTTCAGCTTCTGCAGGTCCTGCGGACTCTGGAGGGGTTCTGGGAATACGGGTCCTCTTCCCGGCTCCATACGGATCTCCATACCCAAAGCCTACGAGAGACGAGAAGAATACATTATGTTCTGATGGGAGAGGATGGAGGATGGGGGATGGAGGATGGAGGATGGGGGGGGTCCAAAATAAAGTGCATTATGACAATGGAAAGGATTTATTTAACCACTTGCTGCCCGTCAATAGCAAAATGACAGCGGCAAAGTGGTTGTGATATCCTGACCGGGCGTCATATGAAATCGCCAGGATATCAAGCCGCTGCGCGCCCCTGGGGGCGGCGATCGTTATTGCGGCATGTCAGTCTGACACACCGCAACTCCGATCTAAGTAAAAAGTCTCTGATCCAAGCTCTTTACCACGTGATCAGCAGTGTCCAATCACCACTGATCACGATGTAAACAGGAAGAGCCGGTGATCGGCTTTTCCTCAGTCGTGTCTGACAGACAAGAGTAGATGAGAGCCGATCGGCTGCTCTCCTGACAGGGGGGGTCTGTGCTGATTGATTATCAGCGCAGACCCCCCCCCCCCAGTTCAGTTAAATCAGTGCCAGCTATCAGTGCAGGAGAAAACTTATTTACAAAATTTTATAATAAAAACAAAGAAAACGTTTTTTTTTTTCAAAATTTTTCGTTTTTTTTTTTTTTATTCGTTTAGCAAATAATAAAAAAAATGCAGAGGTGATCAAATACCACCAAAAGAAATCTCTATTTGTGGGGAAAAAAAAAAAAATCTCATTTGGGTACAGAGTTACATGACCGCGCAATTGTCCTTTAAAAAGTGACAGCACTGAAAAGATGAAAAATTGGCCTGGGCAGGAAGGGGGGGAAGTGCCCCCTGGTATTGAAGGGGTTAAAAACGAATTATGTTGATAAAGTGGGGGGAGGGGTGAGCAGATTAAACTTTAGCTTTAAAATGCATCCCATCCCCCATTTCATTAAGTATATCACTCAGAGATCTATATCCTCCGCTCAGAGGTCCCCATCCTCCGCTCAGAGGTCTATATCCTCCGCTCAGATCCCAGCACACAGAACCTGATGGCGCGCCATATTCATGGGGTCAGGTGTTGCAGTTGGGGGGCCACATTGTCCCCGGGTTGCGTCCACTTTGTGTCTAGGGAGCGCCGCCCCCAGCTGTGTCAAATCTCATCTCTGCGCCTCGTTGCCATCAGAGGGAGAGACGGTCCCCAGCAGCAACTGTGCAACTCTCACGGCACCACATGCCAGCGGAGCGCGCGGCAGAACAGCTTCTGTTCATAGCAGATGTGAAGGAATTGTACGTCTGACCTGATTCATCGATCGCTGGATAAGGTCAGGACTCCTCTGGAGCCCTCTGGTGGCTGATCAGCAGCAATGCATATGGAGCACAGAGTTGGATGTCAGTGTACTCAGCAGGCAGATGTCGCTTTCCCTGACACCCGAACTGGAAGAATGACAGCTGGAATATGAATGACACCAGAGACACGTCTCCCCCCATAACGGAGCGTCATTTGGCCGCATCTATTGTGACATCTGGAAGAGGAACATTCTCAGTCTGGGATGCCTTAAAGCACCCAATCAGAGAATGATAGTTGGGTGAAGACTGCTTAAAGCTAAACCATCCCTGTGCTGAGTTCCCGGGTCTGTACACCCGCTGTGCCCATTATGAGGGGTTCTCACCATCCCTGTGCTGAGTTCCCGGGTCTGTACACCCACTGTGCCCATTATGAGGGGTTCCCACCATCCCTGTGCTGAGTTCCCGGGTCTGTACACCCGCTGTGCCCATTATGAGGGGTTCCCACCATCCCTGTGCTGAGTTCCCGGGTCTGTACACCCACTGTGCCCATTATGAGGGGTTCCCACCATCCCTGTGCTGAGTTCCCGGGTCTGTACACCCGCTGTGCCCATTATGAGGGGTTCTCACCATCCCTGTGCTGAGTTCCCGGGTCTGTACACCCGCTGTGCCCATTATGAGGGGTTCTCACCATCCCTGTGCTGAGTTCCCGGGTCTGTACACCCGCTGTGCCCATTATGAGAGGTTCTCACCATCCCTGTGCTGAGTTCCCGGGTCTGTACACCCGCTGTGCCCATTATGAGGGGTTCCCACCATCCCTGTGCTGAGTTCCCGGGTCTGTACACCCGCTGTGCCCATTATGAGGGGTTCTCACCATCCCTGTGCTGAGTTCCCGGGTCTGTACACCCGCTGTGCACATTATGAGGGGTTCTCACCATCCCTGTGCTGAGTTCCCGGGTCTGTACACCCGCTGTGCCCATTATGAGGGGTTCCCACCATCCCTGTGCTGAGTTCCCGGGTCTGTACACCCGCTGTGCCCATTATGAGGGGTTCCCACCATCCCTGTGCTGAGTTCCCGGGTCTGTACACCCGCTGTGCCCATTATGAGGGGTTCCCACCATCCCTGTGCTGAGTTCCCGGGTCTGTACACCCGCTGTGCCCATTATGAGGGGTTCCACACACGGGCGGGAGGGAGACAAGACACAGGCGGATAGATGTATGGGGGGAGTTTGCTATAATAGTGTTTTTGGTTTGTGGTTCTCAGATGTCGTGTTAAAGTTCCGCTTGTAGACAAATCACTGGAACGCCGAGCTGTGATCGGACCCCCCAGGGAGGAATGATGGTGGACTACGTCTTATTGATCATTTCCTGTATCAGTCAGAGAAGTCCCTCGGATTGGTCCTGACGTACCTGAGGAATGACGAGGATGTCGGAGAAGATGATGGCGGCATCCAAAGGGAAACGTCGCAGAGGCTGCAGGTGAAGACACAGAGCGTTATACAGCAGAGCAGAAACCAGTCAGTCACATCCCAACATGTCAGGATATCACCCCCCCCGCCCCCCCAACATATATGTGCCGCAGCAAACGGGTCACCCCACCCCACACACTGCACACATACATCTCTGGGTGGGGGGAGGGGCGGTTAACGTTTATGTGCAGAGAGCACAGCACCAAGTCTGAGCTACTCGGTCTGGACTAAAGATCCGACAGTGATCATGTGATCCTTCCTGTCCCCCCCCCCACCCCCCCATTCTGAACAGTATAAAGGGCCCCCCAGGGTGGGCAGGAAGGAGTCAAGGATGTTCATTCATAGAAGACAGGAAGAAATTTGCTACAACCAGAATATCCGGAATCCACCCCCCCCCCTAATATTACATAGTTACATAGAAGGTGAGGCTGAAAAAAGACACAAGTCCATCAAGTCCAACCTATGTGTGTGATTATATGTCATATTACATTATATATCCCTGTATGTTGTGTGATTATATGTCATATTACATTATATATCTCTGTATGTTGTGTGATTATATGTCATATTACATTATATATCTCTGTATGTTGTGTGATTATATGTCATATTACATTATATATCTCTGTATGTTGTGTGATTATATGTCATATTACATTATATATCCCTGTATGTTGTGTGATTATATGTCATATTACATTATATATCCTGTATGTTGTGTGATTATATGTCATATTACATTATATATCTCTGTATGTTGTGTGATTATATGTCATATTACATTATATATCTCTGTATATTGTGTGATTATATGTCATATTACATTATATATCTCTGTATGTTGTGTGATTATATGTCATATTACATTATATATCTCTGTATGTTGTGTGATTATATGTCATATTACATTATATATCTCTGTATATTGTGTGATTATATGTCATATTACATTATATATCTCTGTATGTTGTGTGATTATATGTCATATTACATTATATATCCCTGTATGTTGTGTGATTATATGTCATATTACATTATATATCTCTGTATGTTGTGTGATTATATGTCATATTACATTATATATCTCTGTATGTTGTGTGATTATATGTCATATTACATTATATATCCTGTATGTTGTGTGATTATATGTCATATTACATTATATATCCTGTATGTTGTGTGATTATATGTCATATTACATTATATATCTCTGTATGTTGTGTGATTATATGTCATATTACATTATATATCTCTGTATATTGTGTGATTATATGTCATATTACATTATATATCTCTGTATGTTGTGTGATTATATGTCATATTACATTATATATCCTGTATGTTGTGTGATTATATGTCATATTACATTATATATCTCTGTATGTTGTGTGATTATATGTCATATTACATTATATATCTCTGTATGTTGTGTGATTATATGTCATATTACATTATATATCTCTGTATGTTGTGTGATTATATGTCATATTACATTATATATCTCTGTATGTTGTGTGATTATATGTCATATTACATTATATATCTCTGTATGTTGTGTGATTATATGTCATATTACATTATATATCCTGTATGTTGTGTGATTATATGTCATATTACATTATATATCCTGTATGTTGTGTGATTATATGTCATATTACATTATATATCTCTGTATGTTGTGTGATTATATGTCATATTACATTATATATCTCTGTATGTTGTGTGATTATATGTCATATTACATTATATATCTCTGTATGTTGTGTGATTATATGTCATATTACATTATATATCTCTGTATGTTGTGTGATTATATGTCATATTACATTATATATCCCTGTATGTTGTGTGATTATATGTCATATTACATTATATATCCTGTATGTTGTGTGATTATATGTCATATTACATTATATATCTCTGTATGTTGTGTGATTATATGTCATATTACATTATATATCTCTGTATATTGTGTGATTATATGTCATATTACATTATATATCTCTGTATGTTGTGTGATTATATGTCATATTACATTATATATCTCTGTATGTTGTGTGATTATATGTCATATTACATTATATATCTCTGTATATTGTGTGATTATATGTCATATTACATTATATATCTCTGTATGTTGTGTGATTATATGTCATATTACATTATATATCCCTGTATGTTGTGTGATTATATGTCATATTACATTATATATCTCTGTATGTTGTGTGATTATATGTCATATTACATTATATATCTCTGTATGTTGTGTGATTATATGTCATATTACATTATATATCTCTGTATGTTGTGTGATTATATGTCATATTACATTATATATCTCTGTATGTTGTGTGATTATATGTCATATTACATTATATATCTCTGTATGTTGTGTGATTATATGTCATATTACATTATATATCTCTGTATGTTGTGTGATTATATGTCATATTACATTATATATCCTGTATGTTGTGTGATTATATGTCATATTACATTATATATCCTGTATGTTGTGTGATTATATGTCATATTACATTATATATCTCTGTATGTTGTGTGATTATATGTCATATTACATTATATATCTCTGTATATTGTGTGATTATATGTCATATTACATTATATATCCTGTATGTTGTGTGATTATATGTCATATTACATTATATATCTCTGTATGTTGTGTGATTATATGTCATATTACATTATATATCTCTGTATGTTGTGTGATTATATGTCATATTACATTATATATCTCTGTATGTTGTGTGATTATATGTCATATTACATTATATATCTCTGTATATTGTGTGATTATATGTCATATTACATTATATATCTCTGTATGTTGTGTGATTATATGTCATATTACATTATATATCCCTGTATGTTGTGTGATTATATGTCATATTACATTATATATCTCTGTATGTTGTGTGATTATATGTCATATTACATTATATATCTCTGTATGTTGTGTGATTATATGTCATATTACATTATATATCTCTGTATGTTGTGTGATTATATGTCATATTACATTATATATCTCTGTATGTTGTGTGATTATATGTCATATTACATTATATATCTCTGTATGTTGTGTGATTATATGTCATATTACATTATATATCTCTGTATGTTGTGTGATTATATGTCATATTACATTATATATCCTGTATGTTGTGTGATTATATGTCATATTACATTATATATCCTGTATGTTGTGTGATTATATGTCATATTACATTATATATCTCTGTATGTTGTGTGATTATATGTCATATTACATTATATATCTCTGTATATTGTGTGATTATATGTCATATTACATTATATATCCTGTATGTTGTGTGATTATATGTCATATTACATTATATATCTCTGTATGTTGTGTGATTATATGTCATATTACATTATATATCTCTGTATGTTGTGTGATTATATGTCATATTACATTATATATCTCTGTATGTTGTGTGATTATATGTCATATTACATTATATATCTCTGTATGTTGTGGTCATTCAGGTGATTATCTAATAGTTTCTTGAAGCTATCAATGCTCCCCGCTGAGACCACCGCCTGTGGAAGGGAATTCCACATCCTTGCCGCTCTTACAGTAAAGAACCCTCTACGTAGTTTAACCGCCTCCGGACCGGCTCACTCTGCAGTTATACGGCGACACTTTGAAGACGACTATCATTGTTATAGCAGCAGCTACCATAACCCCGGTATCCTCTTCTTCAGTGAGCGGTCCAGTTTCAGATAAAAAGTGGTCTCTGCGGTCGATTCGCCGCAAGATTACTTTTATTGGCGGTGGGAGAGGATCCCCCCTCCCTGGTGCCCTCAGCCGCTTACCGGAACCATCGGTAGCAGCGGAGGTGATCGGGTTCTCTCCCTGGCTTGGTATGGAGTGAGGGGAAGATGACCCCTCACCCATCTCCATACCACTGCAGGGCGGAAGCCACGTCAAAATGTCACTTCCACCCACAGCTCATAAAAGGAGACATTTTTATTTTTTGTATTGCATTTTAATGTAAATATGAGATTTGAGATCTTTTTGACCCCCCAGATCTCATATATAAGAGGACCTGTCATAATTTTTTCTATTATTACGAGGGATGTTTACATTCCTTATAATAGGAATAAAAGTGACACCATTTTTTTTTTTTTTTAAAGAACAGTGTAAAAATAAAAAATATTTTTTTTAAAACACGCCCTGTCCCGCCGAGCTCGTGTGAGTAGCGCCCGCATATGAAAATGGTGTTCAAACCACACATGTGAGATATCGCTGCGATCGGTAGAGCGAGAGCAATAATTCTATCACTAGACCTCCTCTGTAAGTCGAAACATGCAACCTGTAGATTTTTTTTTTTAAACGTCACCCATGGAGATTTTTAAGGGTAAAAAGTTTGTCGCCATTCCGCGGGCGCAATTTTGAAGCGTGAGATGTTGGGTAACAATTAACTCGGCGTAACATCATCTTTCACAATATAAAAAAAAAAAAAATTGGTCAACTTCACTGTTTTATTTTCTAATTCAAATGAGTGTACTTGTATGACCGCTGCGCAAAAACGGTGTGACAGAAAGTATTACAACAATGTCCATGTTATTCTCTAGGGTGTTAGAAAAAAAAAAAAAAATTATATATATGGTCCGGTATTTATATATTGTGGGGTCACCAGTCCGGTATTTATATATTGTGGGGTCACCAGTCCGGTATTTATATATTGTGGGGTCACCAGTCCGGTATTTGTATATTGTGGGGTCACCAGTCCGGTATTTATATATTGTGGGGTCACCAGTCCGGTATTTATATACTGTGGGGTCACCAGTCTGGTATTTATATATTGTGGGGTCACCAGTCCGGTATTTATATATTGTGGGGTCACCAGTCCGGTATTTGTATATTGTGGGGTCACCAGTCCGGTATTTATATATTGTGGGGTCACCAGTCCGGTATTTATATATTGTGGGGTCACCAGTCCGGTATTTATATATTGTGGGGTCACCAGTCCGGTATTTATATAATGAAATCATATCCCCTCTCAAGCGTCTCTTCTCCAGAGAGAATAAGTTCAGAGCTCACAACCTTTCCTCATAACTAAGATCCTCCAGACCCTTTATTAGCTTTGTTGCCCTTCTTTGTAGTCGCTCCATTTCCAGTACATCCCTCCTGAGGACTGGTGCCCAGAACTGGACAGCATACTCCAGGTGCGGCCGGACCAGAGTCTTGTAGAGCGGGAGAATTATCGTTTTATCTCTGCAGTTGATCCCCCTTTTTAATGCCAATATTCTGTTTGCTTTGTTAGCAGCAGCTTGGCATTGCATGTCATTGCTGAGCCTATCATCTACTAGGACCCCCAGGTCCTTTTCCATCCTAGATCCCCCCAGAGGTTCTCCCCCCAGTGTATAGATTGCATTCATATTTTTACCACCCAAATACATTATTTTACATTTTTCTACATTGAACCTCATTTGCCATGTAGTCGCCCCTCCCCCATTAATTTGTTCAGGTCTTTTTGCAAGGTTTCCACATCCTGCGGAGAAGTTATTGCCCTGCTTAGCTTAGTATCGTCTGCAAATACAGAGATTGAACTGTTTACACCATTTGCTTGTTTTCTGTGATATCCCCCCCCCCGACACTCTTCACTTTTCATTGGCACACTCCAACCTCTGCAAATATTTAGGAAATGGACATTTTTATACCAGTTTTAGTTCATTTATTAACTTTTTGCACCAAAATCTGCAAATCATTGCAACCTCAAACAGTGCAGTGTGGGGGGCGCTATACACGGGCTCTTCTGCCCAGGGGCGGATCGGGGGGGGGGTTGGGGGGCAACAGGGCAATTGAAATAATAGCACACTCTGAGTCTGAATGTAATTGTCTCCTGCCGCTCCGCTGCCGGCCCGAGTCTTTCTCTCACATGCGCTGCTCAGCGGCACCGAGAGAGAGACTCGCATGTGGTACGTATGGGTGGCGGCGGTCTGACACTGAAGGAAGGATAGGTGGGTGGAGCCTCTTCCCTGCACTCGTTGCTAGACGCCAGGCGGCCCTGGCGTTAGAAAACAAGTGACGTCAGTCAGGTCAGTCACACTGCAGTGAGTGAGTCACGGCGTCACGTCGGAGGTCGGACTCGAGTCTCTCAGAGCCGACCGACGCGACAGTGTGACACAGCCTGGACACGACACTAGATGCTGAGGAGGCTGGAGTAATAGGCAGACTGTGCGAGACTTCCGTTCTTCCGCCGCCCCTGTTACAATACATACAGTTAGTGCAGTATGGGGGTCAGTTAGTGTAGTATGGGGGTCAGTTAGTGTAGTATGGGGGTCAGTTAGTGTAGTATGGGGGTCAGTTAGTGTAGTATGGGGGTCAGTTAGTGTAGTATGGGGGTCAGTTAGTGTAGTATGGGGGTCAGTTAGTGTAGTATGGGGGTCAGTTAGTGTAGTATGGGGGTCAGTTAGTGTAGTATGGCGGGTCAGTTAGTGTAGTATGGGGGTCAGTTAGTGTAGAATGGGGGTCAGTTAGTGTAGTATGGGGGTCAGTTAGTGTAGTATGGGGGTCAGTTAGTGTAGTATGGGGGTCAGTTAGTGTAGTATGGGGGTCAGTTAGTGTAGTATGGGGGTCAGTTAGTGTAGTATGGGGGTCAGTTAGTGTATTTTCTGCCAGTGCCCCTCCCGAGACTAGGCTCTGGATCCGCCCCTGCTTCTGCCCCAACCCCCCCCCCCTGCAGGTACAGACCTTCTGTTATGGGGCTGGACTACACTTGCCACGCTCGGTGGAGGTGATGGGCGGGGTTTATAGTACGGTTACTGACCAATCCCAATGAATGGATGACACACGCACAGCAGTAAGTGGCCCCCAGTGATTCCGGTAAGGGGGTGCCGTGTGGGTTTTGGGTCTACATATAGAGAGATGCCGGCCGGCAAAGCAAATGTATATCTTGGAAGTTTTTATTTTCTGTAATGAATGAATCTCCATATTCAGGGAAATAACATAAAATTGTACAGATCCCCCCTCCCCCCCCATCTCCATGTTACCTGTAAGGTGAGCTCACAGCAGATCTCTGGGCTGCGACACGATGCAAAGAAGTCCTGTCCGGCGCGAGTCTCCCGGAACTCTGAAAAATGAGGGGAGAGAATAAAGCTGCAGTTCTATTATTCGTCACTAGGGGGCAACTGCTTGTTTATATGGGGAGTGGAAGGGTTAGAACCAGAGAGATGGGGGAGGGGGAGGGGAACCCCCCAGGGTCCAGGAGGAGAGAGCGGGAGGGGAGCCCCCGGGGTCCGGGGAGGAGAGATGGGGGGAGCCCCGGGTTCGGGAGGAGAGATGGGGGAGGGGGGGGGGGAGGGGAGCCCCGGGTTCGGGAGGAGAGATGGGGGGGGGGGGGGGGGGAGGGGAGGGGAGCCCCGGGTTCGGTCAGGAAGATTTGACAAATCGGTGACTTCCAATGACTCTGCCAGGCCGGGGGCCGCCATGACAGTCCCGAATCGGTGAGTCCCATCCTGCCCCCCGGTATGGCGCCCTCACCTGGCAGGTAGCGGCCGGCCTGTCTCATACACCACACCGGCACATGTCGGCACTCCTCCCCGCGGGCGGCCCGTAGGAATGTATCATTCTGCAGAGGAGGGAAATTCTCAGCACTATAAATACAAAAAAAATAGATTAGATGGAGCCATGTGACACCCCGCCCCCCACCAATCACATCGTCCAATCCCCAATCTCTATGTACAGATCTGCCAATCATAGGAGAGCACAGGGGGGGCGGCACGTCTGCTTGGACTTGTAGTTCCTCTACTTCCTAAATCCCCCTTCAGTCTTGTACAGCCTCCTCTCCTGGACTGAAATGTCTTCCTCTGATATCACCGCACACTCTGAGCTTCTCACAATGTGCATTAGAAGGTGCAGCAAGTCAGATAAAGCCCCGCCCCATTTCCTGGCTAGAGGACATCCAGACTGTTCCTGGCCCCACCCCTTTCATTCATTGGATTTTAGTTCTTTCAATCATGGAAGGTTCAGGATTACATGTGGGCGTTACCTATGCAAATACGGCCTTCCTAGGAACGCCCACTCCTCCAGACTGACACCCACCCATCATGGTGTTTTGATATTTGCATAACTCCTCCCCCAGCAGGGGGCTGTGCTGTTGTCGGGAAGCTATGTACAGCCCCCTGTCAGCCCCTCCCACTAACCATGATCTGCCTGCATTGCATAGAGAAGCTCAGAGACCCGGTGATGACATCACTGAGTATAAATTATGGTCTGGAAAGAAACATAAAATTAAAAAAAGGGAAAATCATTCTTCTGTTGACAAGTTGTGGATGGGTCATCATTAGGATCGCACCAATACCGAGCATTTCCAGGAGGTCTTGTACTCGGGAAAATCTTCAGAATCTTGACCCTCAACCCGGACAGTCGGGGACGATCGGTGCGCTGGTGGGAGGAGTTACGATCACCGATCTCCCTTTTAGGATTTCAATAAAGCAGCCGAGAGCCACTTCTCCTTCTCTCCCTCCCCCGACTTTCGGCTGCTTTATTGAAATCCTAAAAGGGGGATCGGTGATCGTAACTCCTCCCACCACCGCACCGATCGTCCCCGACTGTCCCCATATCCTCCTCCGGCCCCCCGACACGTCCTCCCTGCTCCTCCGGCCCCCCGACACGTCCTCCCTGCTCCTCCTCCGGCCCCCCGACACGTCCTCCCTGCTCCTCCTCCAGCCCCCCGACACGTCCTCCCTGCTCCTCCTCCAGCCCCCCGACACGTCCTCCCTGCTCCTCCTCCTCCGGCCCCCCGCCACGTCCTCACTGCTCCTCCATCGGCCCCCCGACACGTCCTCCCTGCTCCTCCTCCTCCGGCCCCCCGCCACGTCCTCCCTGCTCCTCCTCCGGCCCCCCCGCCACGCCCATCTTGCTCCTCCTCCGGCCCCCCCGCCACGTCCTCATTGCTCCTCCTCCGGCTCTCCGCCACGTCCTCCCTGCTCCTCCTCCTCCGGCCCCCCGACACGTCCTCCCTGCTCCTCCTCCTCCGGCTCCCCGCCACGTCCTCCCTGCTCCTCCTCCTCCGGCCCCCCGACACGTCCTCCCTGCTCCTCCTCCGGCCCCCCCGCCACGTCCTCCCTGCTCCTCCTCCGGCCCCCCCGCCACGTCCTCCCTGCTCCTCCTCCGGCCCCCCCGCCACGTCCTCCCTGCTCCTCCTCCTCCTCCGGCCCCCCGACACGTCCTCCCTGCTCCTCCTCCTCCGGCCCCCCGCCACGTCCTCCCTGCTCCTCCTCCGGCCCCCCCGCCACGCCCATCTTGCTCCTCCTCCGGCCCCCCCGCCACGTCCTCATTGCTCCTCCTCCGGCTCTCCGCCACGTCCTCCCTGCTCCTCCTCCTCCGGCCCCCCGACACGTCCTCCCTGCTCCTCCTCCTCCGGCTCCCCGCCACGTCCTCCCTGCTCCTCCTCCTCCGGCCCCCCGACACGTCCTCCCTGCTCCTCCTCCGGCCCCCCCGCCACGTCCTCCCTGCTCCTCCTCCGGCCCCCCCGCCACGTCCTCCCTGCTCCTCCTCCGGCCCCCCGCCACGTCCTCCCTGCTCCTCCTCCGGCCCCCCGACACGTCCTCCCTGCTCCTCCTCCTCCGGCCCCCCCGACACGTCCTCCCTGCTCCTCCTCCGGCTCCCCGCCACGTCCTCCCTGCTCCTCCTCTTCCGGCCCCCCGCCACGTCCTCCCTGCTCCTCCTCTTCCGGGCCCCCGCCACGTCCTCCCTGCTCCTCCTCTTCCGGGCCCCCGCCACGTCCTCCCTGCTTCTCCCCTTCCGGCCCCCCGCCACGTCCTCCCTGCTCCTCCCCCGGCACGTCCTCCCTGCTCCTCCTCCTCCGGCCCCCCGCCACGTCCTCCCTGCTCCTCCTCCTCCGGCCCCCCGCCGCGTCCTCCCTGCTCCTCCTCCGGCCCCCCGCCACGTCCATCTTGCTCCTCCTCCGGCTCCCCGCCACGTCCTCCCTGCTCCTCCTCCGGCCCCCCCGCCACGTCCTCCCTGCTCCTCCTCCGGCCCCCCTGTCCTGGTTCTGTCAGGATGGAGAACGGAGGAAGGAGCTGGTATGTTATTTACCAGATCCATCCTTTTCTGAATGCACAGAGTCAGTGATCACTGTCTGTCCAATCATAACTGAGCATTGTAACCTGTGTTTAAGATACTTCAGTTTATGAATGGGGGAGGAGCCGCTGTCTCTTCTCCATTCATCTTCAGTGCAGCCGAGGCTACAGAGAAAGACTGGGGAATCCGTGTCCTCAATCCCTTTCCATGTTATAAAGGGGAGATAGCAGACCCCCTGCATCTCAAAGCCACTCCCCCCCTCCCCCCAATAGGACTGATATAAATAATAATAAAAAAAAAAATGTATTTATCTCTATCTATATCTATAGCATTCAGGCATAGATATTTATTTATAACATTGGGGGTTGTGTAGCTCTTGCCAGTTGTGCCATTTAAGAGTTTGACCCACTTTTATTAAACAAAAGAAATGAACATTCCGTCCAGAATTCCCACACAGGGTTTCAACATCACAGTAATAATTCACAAGCGGAAAATACCGAGTCACCTGACATATACAGCCACGTGGATCAGACCTTCCACCTCAGACCTTCCACCTCAGACCTTTCACCTCAGACCTTTCACCTCAGACCTTTCACCTCAGACCTTTCACCTCAGACCTTTCACCTCAGACCTTTCACCTCAGACCTTTCACCTCAGACCTTCCACCTCAGACCTTCCACCTCAGACCTTTCACCTCAGACCTTTCACCTCAGACCTTCCACCTCAGACCTTCCACCTCAGACCTTCCACCTCAGACCTTCCACCTCAGACCTTCCACCTCAGACCTTCCACCTCAGACCTTTCCCTTGTCAGTCCATATAGAAAACACCCTCCCGCCCCTCTAACCCTCAGACTCGGGTCTCTGGCAAGCCTGGACTTGGGAGGGCGGAGCCCAGAACCGCGGTCAGGTGACTACAGATAGTCCAGCCCACACCTGACCAATCAGTGTGCCGGTGGATCCCAAAACCCGGACCCAGGACTGAGGATTTCATCCCACCCGGATCTCTAAGAAATCCCCGGGGCTCCGTGTCCCAAAGAAGCAAATACACTGGAGCCCCCCCCAACCTGCCTGGTTGAGAATCCTGCGTCCTTCCGCTGGTGGGGTACCACATACATAATATATTAATATATATACAAAAATAAAAACCTGACACATTGCCACAGTCACATGACATTAAAGAAAAGTATCGCTGAGAAGCTGAAAATAATAAAAGGAAGACGTAGTATCAGTTTTTGTATTCACTCTTAAGAAAGTTATCAGGACCCCCCGGTCATCATTTTATTGGGATATGATTTGGGGGGGGAGGGGGGGGTCGGCGGTGACCGCGCTTCATTCATTCCATTGGGGCCCCTCCCCCGACAAGTGCAGAGTCTGCAGCTTTCCCCATCTGTATGGGGCAGATAGACCCTTGACAGGGGGAGGGGCGAGAGCTCTGCCAGGGGAGATAACACACCCCGGGGTCACCGCAGAGCTGCAGATAACCGCACAGCCGCCCATTCACAGAACTCGATGTGATCTCAGGGAATTCTGCGCGGTCAGCGTTTCGTGTGCGCCGAGGATACAACTGAACCGATCGCTGCGACTTTCCACCAATCCCACCAGAGGTGACCCCGGAAATCTCCTGGAAGATTTAACAAGCGAATGTCATCAGCTTTACATCCGCCGTTTTCCATCGAACGTCTCGTGTGCGCGGATACTTACCAATGCCGGGGGAGGGGCGTACAGCCGCATGCAGATGGCTTCTGACAACATTGGACCGCGTCTGTGTATTATATATTGAAGATCTGCCTGATGTCTCCATCAGAAGCCGGGGTGACAACACAGGAGCACAAATGTGAGACGGGGGCGGGGCGTTGTCACCCTAGAACAGGAAGTGTCTGAACAAAAACCTCCATGGCGGGATCACCGGGGAGATTCCAAGCAGCAAACGCAGCATGTTCGGGGGAGGGGGGGGAGCTACACACCCAGTATGGCCACTTACCGGAATAATCCCCGGTGATCCCGCCATGGAGGGCCTTGTCCAGTCACTTCCTGTTATAGGGTGACAACGCTTTGTCCCCGTGTTGTCACCCCGTCACATGGAGATTACAGACACGGGCCGCTGTCACCATCAGGAAACATGAGAAATGCCGCCACTTCTGGAGAACATTGAGACATGAAGTGGCAGCAAAGAAGCTACAGGAGATCAGCAGCACTGAGAAAAGGGAAGATTAAGGATTTTCTGTAAAAAAAAAAAAAGAAGATTTCTCAACAGGCCGAGTGAAGAGTCAATAATTGAGGTCACATGACACGATCCGATTTCTGCTCCACACAGGAATGTCGGCACCGCGCTCTAATCCATCACGTGACCGTGGGAACCACGCCATTAATGACCTCACACCCAACGCAAGAAATAAAAAGAGAAGCATTCTGACATACAAGCCACATGGGGGGGAGGGTCCTCCGCCACACAGGAAGGGGGGGGTGCCACCAGGGGGGGGTCTTCCACTACACAAGGGGGGGGTCCCACAAGGGAGGGGGGAGGGTCCTCCGCCACACAGGAAGGGGGGGTGCCACCAGGGGGGGGGGAGGGTCTTCCACTACACAAGGGGGGTTCATAAAGTGTAAAAGAACCTACCTTTTAAGGGGCGGTGCCTGCCACTAGCAGACTCAATGACTGGGCAGACGGAGTCACCAGACGCTGTCCTGTTCTGATTGGTCAGCGCTGTATGTGCTCTGGGAAGTACACCCCAAACACTGAATACAACATTTGGGGCGAGGGTCCCTGAACACGAGTTCTGCTCAGAACAGACTCCGCCCACTGCGGATTTCTGATGATCATTGGACAGCCTCCCTACTAGTCCTCAGAGTGCGGGAAACTTCTCCCCACAATTCATTTCTGGCGCATGCGCACACAACACGGAGATCTTTGTCAGGTCAGCAAAAGTGTGTTGTAAGGGTTTTCAACCACCTTAAGTGTGCATAGAGGCCCCACAATACCACCGAAGGGCCCCACAGTACCACGGGAGGGCCCCACAGTACCACAAGAGGCCCCACAGTACCACAAGAGGCCCCACAATACCACCGAAGGGCCCCACAGTACCACAAGAGGCCCCACAGTACCACCAAAGGGCCCCACAGTACCACCAAAGGGCCCCACAGTACCACCAAAGGGCCCCACAGTACCACAGGGCTCCTAGAGGTATACAGGACAACCTTGGTTTGATATAGAAGTAGCGTCACAATTGAGTATAAAAGAGAAGAGAGGCGCCTCCAAGTGTAGCAATGTGGTTACATGTAATGAAGGTACAACATTTAGCAACTCACGACTGATGATTAGGAGAGGTGCATCTAAGTATACAGGCATCCGGGGTAAAGTTGTCCACATAGACCATCCCCCGCACCGCCATTGACGTCATCCCTTCCACGGTTCAAGCCTCACTTTCAGATCGCTCTCCTGCAGGGTAGTCTTCCCGGTCAGGATCGCAGACTGAGAGCGGTGAGAGCCGGAGATGCGGGGGATGGTCTATGTGGACGGCTTTACCCCGGATGTCTCCATACTTATGCTGGCCATACACTATACAGAAAATCGGCCGAACCCATTTTCGAAAAACGAACGTTCAACCGTGACCACAAACGATGGTGCCATCATATAATGACCGATAAATTGTTCAGTGGACATGAATAAATAATTTTTTGTTCGTTTTTTTACATATACCTAGTGCAGACAGTTCGGACGGGAAACACATTAACCTTGCAATTTATCGTACGTTCGGCAGAAATTTTCCAAACTTCCCGTTCGTTTTTTTCCCACAAAAATGATTATCGATTTGTGCCCATTAACTTGCCGAAAAACGATCGAAGTGTCTATACGAACGATTTTTCGGCCGATTTTTCGTATAGTGTATGGCCAGCATTAGATTTGCCTCTCCTAATCATCACCCATGTGAGTTTCTAAATGTTTTCCCTTCATTACATGTAACCAGATCACTACACTTCGAGGCGCCCTCTCTTCTCTTTTATACTCTGGAGCTCCTGCTGGATTTTGCTTCTAATCCCCTTGTGGAGGATTCCATTTGTAGACGGACATTTTATGGTCACACAACCAATCACATCGCTAGAATCTTTTTATATGGACTATAAACTGAAGGATTTATATAAATGGTTGTGGAACGAATCATCTGAGTTTCCATTATTTCTTGTGGGGAAATTCGCTTTGATATACAAGTGCTTTGGATTACAAGCAGGTTTGTGGAAGGAATTATCTTCACAATCCGAGGTTTTACTGTATTTGGGATCAGCACCATAGAGGATTGAGAAGGTCATCTGCAAAAAAAGGACTGGATAAGAAAGATCCGGGATGTGTGATAGACGAGGATATGATCACCACCTCATCCCTGTAAACCCGAATACATAATAATTACTCGGGTTCTGAGGATGATTAAGGTGATAATTAAACTCACTTGGTGTCTTATCTGCATTTAATTACCCTCAGAACCCGAGTAATTCTCATGTGTTCAGGTTTAAAGGGATGAGGCGGCAACTCTAGACGAGGATCAAGTCCCAGATTCCAAGTACATGAGCAAAACTGGCCAGAAAAGGGGGGAGGGGGAGGTCCACGGTCCACAAAGGAACAGCAATACTTTTCTCGGTGTTGGAGAAGAATGGCGCAGAGGAGGAGGAGCCTGGTGACATCACAGGTACATGGAGTCCACATGTTGAGTTGTGAAGGACACTCTGTGGTCCAGACTCCCTCCCACGTATGGTGGACACAAAGTCTAAACCACACAATGAGCTTCCGGGGTCCCTCTAATTTTATAATCCAGGATGTGCATATCAGTGTGACGTCACCCATCGCCAGTGCGATATCATCGATCGCCAGTGTGACGTCACCAATCGCCAGTGTGACGTCACCAATCGCCAGTGTGACGTCACCAATCGCCAGTGCGACGTCATCGATCGCCAGTGTGACGTCACCAATCGCCAGTGTGGCGTCACCAATCGCCAGTGTGGCGTCACCAATCGCCAGTGTGACGTCACCAATCGCCAGTGTGACGTCACCGATTGCCAAAAGTCCAAAGTACAAACACGCATGCTTGGAATCAATGCTCACCAAACACGACACTACTGGAAGTGGCCCAAAGGGCGGCGCTCAAGAGCTGAAATTCCTCGTAGTACATCACTACGATCGTGTTTGTGGCACAACAATTGTGTATCGTTAGTATACAAGACGAGATCCCGGCACACGGCCTGAAGACAAAAATCAGACGCTCGGTTGGCCAACAATCGTACCGCATGTACGAGGCTTTAGACCCAAAACCATGTAGTAGAAGGACGATCTGATTGTATACAAAATGAAACTCCTAAGGTGTGACCTCATATTATACGGTTTTGGTAAATCTGAAGACAAAAATCTGCAGATAATTGAATAATGTGTATGGGGGCTTTAGAGTCCCGTCCCTGGAAGATCCCGACCATGGAAGATCCCATCCCCGAGAGTCCCGTCCCTGGAAGATCCCAACCATGGAAGATCCCATCCCCGAGAGTCCCGTCCCTGGAGGATCTCATTCCTGGAAGAATTCCTTAAAGATACTCTGTAAAAATACCCCCCCTCCCCCCCCAGAAGATCCAGCTGGAGGTCAATAGGAATGCAGCAGCTGCACGGACCCGTCACTCACCCTGATTGGCTGGTGGTGAGGATGAGAACAGAGGACCCCTCCCCCAATAATGAGACCTCGGGGGGCTTTTTCTTATTTTGGGCCAACAGCATATCAGTAGGGGAGATTTCCCCTCACTTCCTGTTCTGGAGACAAGACAGGAAGTGGTCACTAGGTGTCCCCATTGCAGGATTTCCTCTCACTTCCTGTCGCTCTGGGTGAGACAGCCCCTGTCATTGCTTTTGGTTGCTATGGGTAACGCCTCTGCTCCTCCCATGGTACCGGACACCCCATAATAATAATAGAAGTCCTCCCAGAGACCTCTGCCGCTCTTACCATTATCAACCAATCACAGTCCTCGGATATAGTCCCCTCCCCCCCGGGATTACTCACATGAGGTTCTCCGGCCGCTCCATCCCGATCACTGACAGATCTCCTCTCCGCTCTGCCCTCCACACTGCGCTATCCCCGCCCACACCCCGCCCACCCGACACGCCCCCAACCTCCTCTCCTATCCGCTCTGCCCTCCACACTGCCCTATCCCCGCCCACCGACACGCCCCCAACCCCCCTCTCCTATCCGTTCTGCCCTCCACACTGCGCTATACCCCGCCCACACTCCTCACCATACACGCCCCCAACCCCCCTCTCCTATCCGCTCTGCCCTCCACACTCCGCCCACACTCCTCCTATCCGCATCCGCCACGCCCCTTCCCGCTGAGAAGAACGTCATAACGCAACGACGTCTATCTAAGCGTGCTCCGGGAGGGCGGCCGGTTGCTAGGTGACCGGAAGCGCCAAGGAGAACACGTGCACGGCTGTTTGGTGAGAGTACCGTATTGTGTGTAGTGTGCGCGCAGCGGACTGTGTGTGTGAGAGGTTCTGGAAGAGTCCTGTCCCTGGAAGAGTCTGTCCCTGGAAGGTCCTGTCCCTGGAAGAGTCCTGTCCCCGGAAGAGTCCTGTCCCCGGAAGAGTCTGTCCCTGGAAGGTCCTGTCCCTGGAAGAGTCTGTCCCTGGAAGGGTCCTGTCCCTGGAAGAGTCCTGTCCCTGGAAGGTCCTGTCCCTGGAAGAGTCCTGTCCCTGGAAGGTCCTGTCCCTGGAAGAGTCCTGTCCCTGGAAGGGTCCTGTCCCTGGAAGGGTCCTGTCCCTGGAAGAGTCCTGTCCCTGGAAGGTCCTGTCCCTGGAAGGGTCCTGTCCCTGGAAGAGTCCTGTCCCTGGAAGAGTCTGTCCCTGGAAGGTCCTGTCCCTGGAAGAGTCCTGTCCCTGGAAGAGTCCTGTCCCTGGAAGGTCCTGTCCCTGGAAGAGTCCTGTCCCTGGAAGGGTCCTGTCTCTGGAAGATCCTGTCCCCGGAAGAGTCCTGTCCCCGGAAGAGTCCTGTCCCCGGAAGAGTCCTGTCCCCGGAAGAGTCCTGTCCCCGGAAGAGTCCTGTCCCCGGAAGAGTCCTGTCCCCGGAAGAGTCCTGTCCCCGGAAGAGTCCTGTCCCTGGAAGGGTCCTGTCCAGAGATCTGCAACATCACCAGGAAAACTTTATTAACAAAATCTCTCCCATACAAATGTGGGGATAATGAGGGATCTGTACATTGCGTGTCCTGTGGTGGGGCCCCGAACCTCAGTACAAGGGCCCCACCATTTATCACACACTTCATACATCTTCATGGGCTGGAAAACATCTTTTCTGAATAGATTTAAAGGTACAAAAGATATAAAAGGTGCCAATTAATTAGACAATATCTTCAAAATGACAAAAAATAGTCAAATACACAAATTTCATATATTACAGCCGCTTGTACTCAACATGTTTCACCCAAAGGAGCTTCCTCAGGAGAATTCTGGTGCTGCAAGAAGTTGATACTGAAAAAGAATAAATAATTGTAAATATTAACAATAAAATTACAACAAACAAATGTTTACATTTCACAAAATTGATTATAATTATTATCAGGCTGGGGGAGGGGCCTATCAGGTACATTAAAGGGGAGTTCCACCCATATAAAGTGCAGCTGACTTTTAATAATCAGACACTCACCTGTCCCACAATCCAGCGATGCAAACAGCCCCCCGCTCCTCCCCCGCTCCTCTCCTCCCCGCTCCTCTCCACCACCCCCGCTCCTCCCCCGCTCCTCTCCTCCCCGCTCCTCTCCACCACCCCCGCTCCTCCCCCGCTCCTCTCCACCACCCCCGCTCCTCCCCTGCTCCTCTCCACCACCCCCGCTCCTCCCCCACTCCTCCATTGAAACTGTGCGAACCCGGCCATGGTTCATCACTTCTTAGAAATAAGTAAATATCAGCCGGGATTTCCAAAAAGAGAAACCAGCAGATGAAGTTTCCTGATGAAGGAGCCGAAATGTCCCCATCAGAGTCCCCCCTTACATCAGGTGTCCCCATCAGAATCCCTCCTTACATCAGGTGTCCCCATCAGAGTCCCCCCTTACATCAGGTGTCCCCATCAGAGTCCCCCCTTACATCAGGTGTCCCCATCAGAATCCCTCCTTACATCAGGTGTCCCCATCAGAGTCCCTCCTTACATCAGGTGTCCCCATCAGAGTCCCCCCTTACATCAGGTGTCCCCATCAGAGTCCCTCCTTACATCCACTGTCCCTATCAGAGTCCCCCCCTTACATCAGGTGTCCCCATCAGAATCCCTCCTTACATCAGGTGTCCCCATCAGAGTCCCCCCTTACATCAGGTGTCCCCATCAGAGTCCCCCCTTACATCAGGTGTCCCCATCAGAGTCCCTCCTTACATCAGGTGTCCCCATCAGAGTCCCCCCCTTACATCAGGTGTCCCCATCAGAGTCCCTCCTTACATCCACTGTCCCCATCAGAGTCCCCCCTTACATCAGGTGTCCCCATCAGAGTCCCCCCTTACATCAGGTGTCCCCATCAGAATCCCTCCTTACATCAGGTGTCCCCATCAGAGTCCCCCCTTACATCAGGTGTCCCCATCAGAGTCCCCCCTTACATCAGGTGTCCCCATCAGAGTCCCCCCTTACATCAGGTGTCCCCATCAAAATCCCTCCTTACATCAGGTGTCCCCATCAGAGTCCCTCCTTACATCAGGTGTCCCCATCAGAGTCCCTCCTTACATCAGGTGTCCCCATCAGAGTCCCTCCTTACATCAGGTGTCCCCATCAGAGTCCCCCCTTACATCAGGTGTCCCCATCAGAGTCCCCCCTTACATCAGGTGTCCCCATCAGAGTCCCCCCCTTACATCAGGTGTCCCCATCAGAGTCCCCCCTTACATCAGGTGTCCCCATCAGAGTCCCCCCTTACATCAGGTGTCCCCATCAGAGTCCCTCCTTACATCAGGTGTCCTCCCCATCAGAATCCCTCCTTACATCCACTGTCCCCAGAGTCCCCCCTTACATCAGGTGTCCCCATCAGAATCCCTCCTTACATCAGGTGTCCCCATCAGAATCCCCCCTTACATCAGGTGTCCCCATCAGAGTCCCCCCTTACATCAGGTGTCCCCATCAGAGTCCCCCCTTACATCAGGTGTCCCCATCAGAGTCCCCCCTTACATCAGGTGTCCCCATCAGAGTCCCCCCTTACATCAGGTGTCCCCATCAGAGTCCCCCCTTACATCAGGTGTCCCCATCAGAGTCCCTCCTTACATCAGGTGTCCCCATCAGAGTCCCCCCTTACATCAGGTGTCCCCATCAGAGTCCCTCCTTACATCCACTGTCCCCATCAGAGTCCCCCCTTACATCAGGTGTCCCCATCAGAGTCCCCCCTTACATCAGGTGTCCCCATCAGAGTCCCCCCTTACATCAGGTGTCCCCATCAGAGTCCCTCCTTACATCCACTGTCCCCATCAGAGTCCCCCCTTACATCAGGTGTCCCCATCAGAATCCCTTCTTACATCAGGTGTCCCCATCAGAGTCCCCCCTTACATCAGGTGTCCCCATCAGAGTCCCCCCTTACATCAGGTGTCCCCATCAGAGTCCCCCCTTACATCAGGTGTCCCCATCAGAGTCCCCCCTTACATCAGGTGTCCCCATCAGAATCCCTCCTTACATCAGGTGTCCCCATCAGAGTCCCTCCTTACATCAGGTGTCCCCATCAGAGTCCCTCCTTACATCAGGTGTCCCCATCAGAGTCCCTCCTTACATCAGGTGTCCCCATCAGAGTCCCCCCTTACATCAGGTGTCCCCATCAGAGTCCCCCCTTACATCAGGTGTCCCCATCAGAGTCCCCCCTTACATCAGGTGTCCCCATCAGAGTCCCCCCTTACATCAGGTGTCCCCATCAGAGTCCCCCCTTACATCAGGTGTCCCCATCAGAGTCCCCCCTTACATCAGGTGTCCCCATCAGAGTCCCCCCTTACATCAGGTGTCCCCATCAGAGTCCCCCCTTACATCAGGTGTCCCCATCAGAGTCCCCCCTTACATCAGGTGTCCCCATCAGAGTCCCCCCTTACATCTGGTGTCCCCATCAGAGTCCCCCCTTACATTCAGTGTCCCCATCAGAGTCCCTCCTTACATCAGAGGAAGAGACCAGCTGGATCCTCAGTCTGTTCTGTCGGTTCATTCATTTCTATGGGCTAACCTAATGCAGTGTAGAGGGGGAGGGGGGGGGTTGGCGGTAAAATGCTGCTAGTTTTAGTGGCGCTTTACCGTCATTTTAGCGGCACTATTCAGCCGCTAGCGGGTCACTTTTAACCCCCATTAGCGGCTAAAGAAAGGGTTAAATGCGCCCGTGTAGCGCCGCTGCCGAAGTGCTTTGCGGATGCTGCCCATTCATTTCAATGGGGTGTAGGGTGGTGGGGGAGGGGTGTATACTGCGCTCCCGCACCGCCCCAAAGATGCTGCTTGCAGGACTTTTTTTAACCTCCCGTCAGCGCAGCGCCGCGGTGTGAAAATACTCGGAAATCACTCGGCTCTCACACGCGTTTTTCAGGTGCTATTTTTAGCCCAGAAGTGCCTGAATAACGCCTCCCGTGTGAACGGGGTCTTCAGGTAACTCACAACATAATACTGATGAATGGGGCCCCCCCGGTGTTCTGCGGGGCCACGTGGCCCCTGAAGATGAGAAGGATCAGCAGAGAGTTCCTGATGTCAGCAGAGCCCCGCCCCCGCCTGTGTACTCTGATAAGAGACGGGCGTTATGATTCCTCCTATCAGAGGCCGCTGAGCCGGGCGGAGCCCTTCATGTATGACATGGGGGCGGAGTCATATCTTGTATGAGATATCCGGAACCTCCGTGCCCCCCATCCCCCGGGGGGGGTCATCTTTGGGTTTCTTATTTTTTGCAATATAGACAAAAAAAAGACTGAAAATTTCGAGAGAAAAAAAATATTTTGTTTTCTTTCTGCTATAAAACATCCAATAAAGAATAAAAAAATGGAATTTCTTCATAAATTGATTCCAATATGTATTCTGCTCCATGTTATTGGTAACAAATAAATCCCAATAAGTGTTTATTGATTGGTTTATGTGAAAGTTATACAATCGATGGGATTTTTATACTAGTAATGGGGGTGATCAGTGACTTATAGAGGGACTGCCATAGTGTGGCGGACAATCTGACACTAACTGACATCTCCAGCAACACCAATACAGTGATGAGTGATAATACTATACACTGTCACTGTACTAATGACACCGGCTGGGAAGGGGGTAACATCAAGGGGTTAAATGTGTGCCTAACAATGTGTAACGTGTGCGGCTTTGCAGGGATAAGAAACAAAGAGATTGTTCCCTCTGTACAGAGCTCTGGGCTGTGATTGGACACAGGCCCCTCCCCTGTAGTACATTGCTGGTGGGCGGGAAGTGGTTAATGTTATTCCTTTTGCATAACCACACCCATTTTAAATGAATGTCCCACCCCCTAATTAAAGACCATTTCCACCTGTGTGCGTGCTATAATACACCTCCATACACTGTACAGTAATAGAACTATATCAGTGCGCTGTGCTATAATACACCTCCGTACACTGATATAACCTCATTGCATGTACAAAGTTGAGGATTTTCAGTTACTTAGTGATATACGGTAGCCATGCACACATACTGAGGTATATACGGTAGGTTATGCACAGCTAGTCTGGAATATACGGTAGATGGTGCGCAGTTATTTGGGAATATACGGGAAGAGTGTGCAGCTATTCTAGGACATAAGGTAGAGGGTACTTCCGGGTTGGGTGAGGTAATTACGGTAGTGATTTCTGTTGGAGGAGGAGAGCAGTGCAGGTAGGTGCATGTCCCCCTCCCCCCCCCTATATATATATATATATATATATATATGATGGACTGTGTGCTGCACTGAGGACTGTCTGTGCTTCCTATATAAATAATAAACGAAGGAGACCACTGTCACTGGGGGATGGTCAGGCAGGCAGTACTGGGCCCCCCTAGGTAGGTACCCCGGTCTATGGGAAGGACCCCCAGACACCGGAACATCCAACAACCAGCCCCCCGATCCTAGAAACAACCCCAATCCCAGAAAATCTACAGAATTCACATTATTATATATCTTAGTTTACCTGAATGGCACAAGTACCCCGAGCCGGTGGGTTGGGGCCCCTGGAAGAGGTAAGTACCACACAGCAGGGGCCCCAATCACTGTATAGAGAAACCCCAAACTACCAGTTCTATATCTCCATCAGAATCATTACATTCCCTCCCGACCTCTTCAATCTTCTACAGGTGTAGCGGCTCCTCCCCTTCAGTCTTGCACAGGTGTAGCGGCTCCTCCCCCTTCAGTCTTGCACAGGTGTAGCGGCTCCTCCCCCTTCAGTCTTGCACAGGTGTAGCGGCTCCTCCCCTTCAGTCTTGCACAGGTGTACCGGCTCCTCCCCTTCAGTCTTGCACAGGTGTAGCGGCTCCTCCCCTTCAGTCTTGCACAGGTGTACCGGCTCCTCCCCTTCAGTCTTGCACAGGTGTACCGGCTCCTCCCCCTTCAGTCTTGCACAGGTGTAGCGGCTCCTCCCCTTCAGTCTTGCACAGGTGTAGCGGCTCCTCCCCCACAGTCTTGCATAGGTGTACTGGCTCCTCCCCTTCAGTCTTGCACAGGTGTAGCGGCTCCTCCCCCTTCAGTCTTGCACAGGTGTAGCGGCTCCTCCCCTTCAGTCTTGCACAGGTGTAGCGGCTCCTTCCCTTCAGTCTTGCACAGGTGTAGCGGCTCCTCCCCTTCAGTCTTGCACAGGTGTAGCGGCTCCTCCCCCTTCAGTC
This sequence comes from Aquarana catesbeiana, assembly GCF_042186555.1. NCBI lineage: Eukaryota > Metazoa > Chordata > Amphibia > Anura > Ranidae > Aquarana > Aquarana catesbeiana. The sequence continues at coordinate 346,451,102 of NC_133330.1, forward strand.
TTGCACAGGTGTAGCGGCTCCTCCCCTTCAGTCTTGCACAGGTGTAGCGGCTCCTCCCCTTCAGTCTTGCACAGGTGTAGCGGCTCCTCCCCTTCAGTCTTGCACAGGTGTAGCGGCTCCTCCCCTTCAGTCTTGCACAGGTGTAGCGGCTCCTCCCCCTTCAGTCTTGCACAGGTTTAGCGGCTCCTCCCCCTTCAGTCTTGCACAGGTTTAGCGGCTCCTCCCCCTTCAGTCTTGCACAGGTTTAGCGGCTCCTCCCCCTTCAGTCTTGCACAGGTGTAGCGCTCCTCCCCCTTCAGTCTTGCACAGGTTTAGCGGCTCCTCCCCCTTCAGTCTTGCACAGGTGTAGCGGCTCCTCCCCTTCAGTCTTGCACAGGTTTAGCGGCTCCTCCCCCTTCAGTCTTGCACAGGTGTACCGGCTCCTCCCCTTCAGTCTCGCACAGGTGTAGCGGCTCCTCCCCTTCAGTCTTGCACAGGTTTAGCGGCTCCTCCCCTTCAGTCTTGCACAGGTGTACCGGCTCCTCCCCTTCAGTCTCGCACAGGTGTAGCGGCTCCTCCCCTTCAGTCTTGCACAGGTTTAGCGGCTCCTCCCCCTTCAGTCTTGCACAGGTGTAGAGGCTCCTCCCCCTTCAGTCTTGCACAGGTGTAGAGGCTCCTCCCCTGGACGGAAATGTCTTCCTCTGATATCTCCGCACACTGTGAGCTTCTCACAATGTGCATTAGAAGGTGCAGCAAGTCAGATAGAGCCCCGCCCCATTTCCTGACTGGAGGACGCCCAGCATCATCTAGCTTTTCAGTAGGAGGGTCGTACAGCCCCCCCCCATGAGAACACTCCGATCACCGCTGTCTGCCATTGGCTGCTGGTTTACCAGCACGTCCGACAGAAGCCGGCCAATCCGACTCATACAGGCAGAATGTCGGCCGCTTTTTTTCACTCCGTCCGATTTCTCCTGACATTCGGCCCATGTGGGCGGGGCTTTAATGTTACTATCCATGTCAGTGCGCCTTCCAGCAAGGGTCAGTTAGTGTCACATTCTCCGCCACCCTATCACAGTCCCCGATCTCCACCAGTATAGTGTCATCACTGCATCATTTCCCTGTACATCCCCCACCTCTATCACCTCACATAAACCAATCTATAGACGGTTATTATTATTATTATTATACAGGGTTTATATATTATTATTATTATTATTATTATACAGGGTTTATATATTATTATTATTATTATTATACAGGGTTTATATATTATTATTATTATTATTATACAGGGTTTATATATTATTATTATTATTATACAGGGTTTATATATTATTATTATACAGGGTTTATATATTATTATTATTATTATACAGGGTTTATATGGCACCAACAGCACTGTACACCATGGGGGCAGACATTACACTTACAATAGAAATCAATACAGGAGGGATCAGAGGGCCCTGAGCCTCAGAGCTTACAATCTAGAAGGGGGAGGGTCAAGTGGAAACAAAAGGTAATAACTGTGGGGGATGGGCTGATGGAGAAAATGATAAAACAGTTGTTAGGTGGGGGTGGGGTAGGCTTCTCTTATTGGGAGTTTTTCACCAGAGACATGGAGCAGAATCCATAGTGATCAAAGTTTATGAAGAAATTCGATTTTATTGGATATTCTTTATAACAAAGTAGAAAAAAACCTAAAAGATATATTATATTATATTATATTATATTATATTATATTATATTATATTATATTATATTTTCTACTTTGTTATAAAGAATATCCAATAAAATCAAATCTCATATTTTAAGTCTCTATTTTATTTAACTAATTGAGCTCTGGAAGATTTTACCCCCTTCATGACCAGGCCATTTTTTTTGCTATTCAGCACTGCGCTACTTTAGCGCCCCCTACCCGGAAACACCAAATCCTGTACATGATTTGGCGCGGCGGGGGCCGCAGTATAAGTGCGGTGGGCGGTCCTGAAGCGGATAAAAAACAAAAAACACAGCGGTGATAAAATCCCTCCAAAACAAAGTTCTATTTTTGTGAAACAAATGCTACAAATGTCATTTGCGTTCAGAGTCACGTGACCGCGCAGTCACCGGTTATAGTTGCGCAGTGCTGAATAGGAGAAAATGGCCTGATCCCGGAGGGGGGTAAAACGTTCCAGAGCTGAAGTGGTTAAAGAAGGAGAGTTGGTGGCCGTTGTGATATTTATCGGTCATGAGTCGTTCTCGGATGATCGGCGCGGCGCGCAGCGTCGGTGATACATTCCATGACTCAGCTCTGATTGCCACTTTATATCAGATTACTGAGAGGAATCATCACTTCTGTGCGCCAAGAATGAGCACAGCGAACGATTGGCCCGAATTATACAACGTGTCACATTGTATCCTCCTGATAGATATCTGAAGACAAAGGTGTGTTTTGTTTTGTTTGTTTTTTAACCTTGGATGTGACCCGGAGGGGAGATCTTTCTTCACTTCCTGTCCTGAAGATACAACAGGAAGTGAACGTTTTTTTTTTTATCCTTTTGAAGCCCACCGTGTTTGGGTATCAAATTCCCCCTCCCCCCTTCCCCGTGTGCAAAAACACAACACAAAAAATGTGCACGCCGCGATTCTCCCCCAAAGGGGAGGGGCCATGAATTGCTCCCCACAATTTATATATATGTGTTGTGGTTTCCCGGGATTAGGAGTGAAGCTAATATAACTATATATATATATATATATATAACTCCGCTTTTGTTTTTTCAGCCTGTGTTCTATCAGAATACCGCTACCCATCACATTATGTAACAGAAGTGACGTTGCAAACAAAATTGCTTATTGCGCATGCGCTATGCATTCCAACATGGCCGCTATGCCTTTCAATAGGTTTCCTAATGTGACAGAACATGAAGCCGGCAGCGGACATCTTCCTACACCCAGGCAAGCGAGTGTTCCGTCAGATTAGGCGACCAGTCTGTAACGGAAGTGAAGTTCCGTCGCGGCCATCTTGGTTCATCTGCAGTAAGCCTACAGTTTGAAGTTGCCAAGCGGACATCTTTGTACACCCGCTGGGGTCTTGCATGTCACACTTTTTTTTACCAGTAAACTCGGCTTATATCGTGAAATGCGGGATTTAGAAATCCGTCTCACTGTTTTCATGTTGAATAATAAAATTAGCAGTGTTCTGTCAGATCAGCAAACCTGTCAGATCAGCAATTCAACAACAAAACAGTCAGACGGATTTCCAAATCCCGCATTTCACTATATAAGCTCCGTTCGTAAAAATAAGTGTGACATGCAAGACTCCGCTGGGTGTAACAAGATGTCCGCTTGGCGACTTCAGACTGTAGGCTTGATGTGGCCGAGTGCAGGGAGCACCAAGATGGACGTTACAGAACTTCACTTTTGTTACAAAATCTGACGGGACGCCTAATCTGACTGAACACCAGCAGAAGGTGGCGACAGCCATCTTGGTACACCCCGCACCGCTCAGCTGCAAACAGATTTTCTACTGAAATAGACAATTTCACTCTGTCGCGGTGAAATAGATTATTTCAGTATATAAGGTGAGTTCTGACACCCAGACAAGTCTTCAATTAGAATGTTTCACCGCGACCGAGTGAAATATTCTATTTCAGTATAAAATCTGTTTGCCGCTGAGCTGTGTGGGGTGTACCAAGATGGCCGTCGCCACCTTCTGCCTGCTTTCCTGGGTGTAAGAAGATGTCTCAGTGGTGGCCTGTTCATTGTGGGTGCACCGGGGCCACCACCCCCGACACCACTGCCGCCTTCCCTATCCATGCACCGGGCCCCTTTAAGGGCGGAATTCCTATGGCGGGGATAGGCGGGGATAGGCGGGGGGGCGGGGGATGTATTTTGAAGCACCTGATTCCAGAGGCTCAAATAGGCTTCAAATTAGGGTGGGCTCAGGATCAGAGCATTGCGTCCGGAGCCCACCCTGTTGTGTCAATTAATTTGCACTATGGTCACACTACAGTTCCTCCCCACCAATCAGGAGGCAGGTCGTGAGACCTGTTTCCCCGATTGGCCAAAGTGTCAGGCGATCCTATTGGATGCCCAACGCTTTGGAAGAGGAGACACGCTGGCGCCGGGGCCGCTGCTGCACACCACATCACAGCAGCCCGCACGAGGAGGAGGAGAGGAGAGCACACCATCGCTGCTGCCTGCATGGAGGAGGAGAGGAGAGCACACCACCGCCACTGCCTGCATGGAGGAGGAGGAGAGGAGAGCACACCACCGCTGCTGCCTGCATGGAGGAGGAGAGGAGAGCACACCACCGCTGCTGCCTGCATGGAGGAGGAGAGGAGAGCACGCCGCTGCTGCTGCCTGCATGGAGGAGGAGAGGAGAGCACACCACCGCTGCTGCCTGCATGGAGGAGGAGAGGAGAGCACACTGCCCCTTCCTGCATGGAGGAGGAGAGGAGAGCACACCGCTGCCTGCATGGAGGAGGAGAGGAGAGCACACCACCGCTGCTGCCTGCATGGAGGAGGAGAGGAGAGCACACTGCCCCTTCCTGCATGGAGGAGGAGAGGAGAGCACACCGACGCTGCCTGCACGGAGGAGGAGGAGAGCACACTGCCCCTTCCTGCATGGAGGAGAGCATGCCGCCGCTGCCTGCATGGAGGAGGGGAGAGGAGAGCATGCTGCCGCCGTCGCCTGTATAGAGGAGAGCACGCCGCCGCCATCTGCATGGAGGGGGAGAGGAGAGCACACTGCCCCTTCCTGCATGGAGGAGAGGAGAGCACGCCGATGTTGCCTGCATGGAGGAGAGGAGAGCACACTGCCCCTTCCTGCACGGAGGAGAAGTGCTGACTTACTCTATACAAAAAAAAAAATAATTTAAAGTGCATTTAAAAGAACTGCTGCGCAAATGACAAAACATTGCAACAATCACCATTTTATTCCCTAGGGTCTCTGCTAAAAAAATAATGTATGTTTGGGAGTTCTGGGTAATTTTGTAGCAAATTTTTGTAGCAAAAAATACTGATTTAAACTTGCCAGTAAAAGCCTTCAAGTCGTTACACTGATTGTCTCCTTCTCCCTCCCCCAGGCTGAGCTCTACTGTACAGGGAATGCAAAAAAGGGCGTGCTAATGCTAGACCCCGAATTCGCTTGAGTCAACTTGGCAAGTACACTTGGATGGAGGGAGGCCACGCCTCCTGACTAGGGATGAGGCAACCCCCCCCCCCCCCAGGTTTGGTTCTCATTTGTGCGAACACCATTAAAGTCTATGGGAGAAATCAAAAGTGCTCATTTTAAAGGCTAATATGCAAGTTATTGTCATAAAAAGTGTTTGGGGACCCGGGTCCTGCCCCAGGGGAGTGTTTGGGGACCCGGGTCCTGCCCCAGGGGAGTGTTTGGTGACCCGGGTCCTGCCCCAGGGGAGTGTTTGGTGACCCGGGTCCTGCCCCAGGGGAGTGTTTGGTGACCCGGGTCCTGCCCCAGGGGAGTGTTTGGGGACCTGGGCGCATGTTTCCTGTGTTTAGAACAGTCTGACAGCAAAATGAAAGGGAAAAAATGTCTTTTATAATTGCTCAGGGCTGTAATGTATTGCCAGATCCCAGCAATATACATAAAAAATCATTAAAAAAACCAGCATGGGTCCCCCTCCTAGTTCATACCCGGCTGTTTGGGTCTGGTATGGATATTAAGGTGAACTCCACGCCAATTTTTGTTTTGTTTTTTTAAATGGAGTGGCCCCCCCCCCCCCAAATCCATATCAGACCCAAAGGGCCTGGTATGGACGGGGGAACCCACGCTGGTTTTTTTCTAAATTCTGTCATTGGGCTCCACTTAACCACTTCAATACACTATATTATATATTGTACACTGCACTGTATACTCTGAACTGCAGTATATATACTATACAGACTGCACTGTATACTCTGAACTGCAGTATATATACTATACGGACTGCACTGTATACTCTGAACTGCAGTATATATACTATACAGACTGCACTGTATACTCTGAACTGCAGTATATATACTATATGGACTGCACTGTATACTCTGAACTGCAGTATATATACTATACGGACTGCACTATATACTCTGAACTGCAGTATATATACTATACGGACTGCACTGTATACTCTGCTGAAACATTGGCCTTAGGTGTTGGTGGTGGCAGAACACAGTGACCCCTCACAGAGGGAACGGTCCCTACTTACCCTCTTCTAGTGGCCTGTGAGCGTCTGCCTTTCCTTGGAGGCCTTCTGGACAATGCAGGTCAGGTGCTTTGGCCAATCACCATACAGCAATACACTGCGGTCTTGCATTGCATTATGGGGCGCTCGAATTTGCTGTGAACGTCCCATAAAATTCACAGTTCGGCGAATGTTTGACTCGAAGTTCATCCCTACTCCTGACCTTTGACCCTCTCTCCTCCTATCAGCATGTCCTTTGTGAGCACTACTGCACAGCTGATTGGCTCCTTGTGCTGCTTCTCCCTCTCCCAGTCTGAGCTCTGCTTTGCTAAGACTGACAGAGGTCGATACAAATGATGAGATTCGTGTTCTTTATTCAGTGATTTGTAATCTGTGTTTTTCTTGTCCGCAGTGTTTCTGCCATGCAGGACGGCAACGACCCGCGGCGGCTCCTGGGTCAGATCCGCTGTGTTCTGGAATGTATCGAGTGTCTGCGCCAGGCCAAGCCCCTCCCCCAAGCTCTGTGCTATGTCCCGGGGGAGGTGCTGTACAAGATCTGTAAGGACCCCAACGCAGCCGCCTCGTCCCGCTCCCTGCTGACCGTGTGGGAGGCCCCCGGCTACTCCAAACAGAATCTGAAGAAGCTCGCCAGGACCACCGTGGAGGTGCAGAAAGGAAGCTGCGTCAAAGCCACGGGCGAGGAGTACGGCAACGCCAACGGCCTGTGGGTGAAACTCAGCAAGGTGAGGAAAGTAACTTCTCCATAATACTCAGCACAGAGATGGTGGGAACCCCTCATAATGGGCACAGCGGGTGTACAGACCCAGGAACTCAGCACAGGGATGGAGGGAACCCCTCATAATGGGCACAGCGGGTGTACAGACCCGGGAACTCAGCACAGGGATGGTGAGAACCTCTCATAATGGGCACAGCGGGTGTACAGACCCGGGAACTCAGCACAGGGATGGTGAGAACCCCTCATAATGGGCACAGCGGGTGTACAGACCCGGGAACTCAGCACAGGGATGGTGAGAACCCCTCATAATGGGCACAGAGGGTGTACACACACGGGAACTCAGCACAGGGATGGTGAGAACCCCTCATAATGGGCACAGCGGGTGTACAGACCCGGGAACTCAGCACAGGGATGGTGGGAACCCCTCATAATGGGCACAGCGGGTGTACAGACCCGGGAACTCAGCACAGGGATGGTGGGAACCCCTCATAATGGGCACAGCGGGTGTACAGACCCGGGAAATCAGCACAGGGATGGTGAGAACCCCTCATAATGGGCACAGCGGGTGTACAGACCCGGGAACTCAGCACAGGGATGGTGGGAACCCCTCATAATGGGCACAGCGGGTGTACAGACCCGGGAAATCAGCACAGGGATGGTGAGAACCCCTCATAATGGGCACAGAGGGTGTACAGACCCGGGAACTCAGCACAGGGATGGTGAGAACCCCTCATAATGGGCACAGCGGGTGTACAGACCCGGGAACTCAGCACAGGGATGGTGAGAACCCCTCATAATGGGCACAGCGGGTGTACAGACCCGGGAACTCAGCACAGGGATGGTGAGAACCCCTCATAATGGGCACAGCGGGTGTACAGACCTGGGAACCCCTCATAATGGGCACAGCGGGTGTACAGACCCAGGAACTCAGCACAGGGATGGTGAGAACCCCTCATAATGGGCACAGCGGGTGTACAGACCCAGGAACTCAGCACAGGGATGGTGAGAACCCCTCATAATGGGCACAGCGGGTGTACAGACCCGGGAACTCAGCACAGGGATGGTGAGAACCCCTCATAATGGGCACAGCGGGTGTACAGACCTGGGAACCCCTCATAATGGGCACAGCGGGTGTACAGACCCAGGAACTCAGCACAGGGATGGTGAGAACCCCTCATAATGGGCACAGCGGGTGTACAGACCCGGGAACTCAGCACAGGGATGGCGGGAACCCCTCATAATGGGCACAGCGGGTGTACAGACCCGGGAACTCAGCACAGGGATGGTGAGAACCCCTCATAATGGGCACAGCGGGTGTACAGACCTGGGAACCCCTCATAATGGGCACAGCGGGTGTACAGACCCGGGAACTCAGCACAGGGATGGTGAGAACCCCTCATAATGGGCACAGCGGGTGTACAGACCCAGGAACTCAGCACAGGGATGGTGGGAACCCCTCATAATGGGCATAGCAGGTGTACAGACCTGGGAACCCCTCATAATGGGCACAGCGGGTGTACAGACCCGGGAACTCAGCACAGGGATGGTGAGAACCCCTCATAATGGGCACAGCGGGTGTACAGACCAGGGAACTCAGCACAGGGATGGCGAGAACCCCTCATAATGGGCACAGCGGGTGTACAGACCAGGGAACTCAGCACAGGGATGGCGAGAACCCCTCATAATGGGCACAGCGGGTGTACAGACCAGGGAACTCAGCACAGGGATGGCGAGAACCCCTCATAATGGGCACAGCGGGTGTACAGACCCGGGAACTCAGCACAGGGATGGTGAGAACCCCTCATAATGAGCACAGCGGGTGTACAGACCCGGGAACTCAGCACAGGGATGGTGAGAACCCCTCATAATGGGCACAGCGGGTGTACAGACCCGGGAACTCAGCACAGGGATGGTGAGAACCCCTCATAATAGGCACAGCGGGTGTACAGACCCGGGAACTCAGCACAGGGATGGTGAGAACCCCTCATAATGGGCACAGCGGGTGTACAGACCCAGGAACTCAGCACAGGGATGGTGGGAACCCCTCATAATGGGCACAGCGGGTGTACAGACCCGGGAACTCAGCACAGGGATGGTGGGAACCCCTCATAATGGGCACAGTGGGTGTACAGACCCGGGAACTCAGCACAGGGATGGTGGGAACCCCTCATAATGGGCACAGCGGGTGTACAGACCCGGGAACTCAGCACAGGGATGGTGGGAACCCCTCATAATGGGCACAGTGGGTGTACAGACCCGGGAACTCAGCACAGGGATGGTGAGAACCCCTCATAATGGGCACAGCGGGTGTACAGACCCGGGAACTCAGCACAGGGATGGTGAGAACCCCTCATAATGGGCACAGCGGGTGTACAGACCCAGGAACTCAGCACAGGGATGGTGAGAACCCCTCATAATGGGAACAGCGGGTGTACAGACCCGGGAACTCAGCACAGGGATGGTGGGACTGATTTTGGGGTGTCGGGGAATGTGATGGTGGGTGATTGCGGGTATAACGCCCGGCTCTCTCTGTCTTCCAGGATCAGATGGAGGAATATGGCAGCGGATGTGACATGGCGGAGGGTTGGGTGCTGCTCTGCCGGCAGGACAATGGAGGGGACCGGCTGGTCCCTGTGGAATCCCCCAACAAGCTTACTGGACAGCAGCACTTATTTGGGGTGGATTACAAACCCATCAGCAGGTAGGTGTCCGGTGGATGCCGGGAGACAGATCTGGGATTTGTGGCACAGTTGGGTGGCGGGGCGGCTCTAGGACTGGGGTGTATATAGAGATTTGTTGGGCTCATTCTGTGTCTCTGCAGGTGGGAGGATGTTGTGGACGCCACTTACTCCATGCGCCTGGCGAGGCGGCCAAAATCTACCCAACCAGATGAGGAGGCGGTACAGAAACTACGGTAATGACCGGAGATATCAACCTTCCACCCCCACAGACCCCCTAAAATGTCTGCCACCATGTTGTATCATTTCTGTTCTAGGAGTACCCACCTTCATTGTGTGCCCACCAACCTTATGTCTTTACTACGAGTACCCACCTTCATTGTGTGCCACTCACCCACCTTATGTCTTTACTACGAGTACCCACCTTCATTGTGTGCCCACCCACCTTATGTCTTTACTACGAGTACCCACCTTCATTGTGTGCCCACCCACCTTATGTCTTTACTACGAGTACCCACCTTCATTGTGTGCCCACCCACCTTATGTCTTTACTACGAGTACCCACCTTCATTGTGTGCCCACCCACCTTATGTCTTTACTACGAGTACCCACCTTCATTGTGTGCCACTCACCTTATGTCTTTACTACGAGTACCCACCTTCATTGTGTGCCACTCACCTTATGTCTTTACTACGAGTACCCACCTTCATTGTGTGCCACCCACCTTATGTCTTTACTACGAGTACCCACCTTCATTGTGTGCCACCCACCTTATGTCTTTACTAGGAGTACCCACCTTCATTGTGTGCCACCCACCTTATGTCTTTACTACGAGTACCCACCTTCATTGTGTGCCACCCACCTTATGTCTTTACTACGAGTACCCACCTTCATTGTGTGCCACCCACCTTATGTCTTTACTAGGAGTACCCACCTTCATTGTGTGCCACCCACCTTATGTCTTTACTACGAGTACCCACCTTCATTGTGTGCCACCCACCTTATGTCTTTACTAGGAGTACCTACCTTCATCTTTGTATTTCTCAACAATATACATTTATTAAAAGCGCCAATCCTTTTCTCTTTACAAAAATCACCCACCTACATCCAGCTAGTGTCCACCTCTATGTCTATATTAGTAATATCTTATCTATGTAGTACCCAACTTTATGTCTCTACTAGGCATACCACCCCTCTATTTCTATAGTACCTACCTTTACGTCTTTGCTAGGAATGCCCACCATGATCTCTGTAGTACCCACCTTTTATGCTTTACCTGGAGTACTCACCCTTATCTATGTGCCGCCTACCTTTATATCCCTACAAGGCATACCCCTCCTTATTTCTATAGTACCTAATCCTATGTTATTACTAGGGATACCCACTGAGGTCTGTGTAGTAAATACCTGTATGTCTTTTCCAGGCGTACCTACCTACAGTATCTGACAAAAGTGAGTACACCCCTCAGTGACATTTGTGTAAATCTTTTCTTCTATCTTTTCATGTGACAACACTGAAGAAATGACACTTGTCTACAATGTAAAGTAGTGAGTGTACAGCTTGTATAACAGTGTAAATTTGCTGTTGCTCTACATAAAGATGGCCTAGGCTATAAGAAGATTGCCAAGACCCTGAAACTGATCTGCAGCACGGTGGCCAAGACCATACAGCGGTATAACAGGACAGGTTCCACTCAGAACAGGCCTCGCCATGGTCCACCAAAGAAGTTGAGGTCACGTGATCAGCGTCATATCCAGAGGTTGTCTTTGGGAAATAGACGTATGAGTGCTGCCAGCATTGCTGCAGAGGCTGTAGGGGTGGGGGGTCAGCCTGTCAGTGCTCAGACCATACGCCGCACACTGCATCAAATTGGTCTGCATGGCTGTCATCCCAGAAGGAAGCCTCTTCTAAAGATGATGCACAAGAAAGTCCACAAACAGTTTTCTGAAGACAAGCAGACTAAGGACATGGATTACTGGAACCATGTCCTGTGGTCTGATGAGACCAAGATAAACGTATTTGGTTCAGATGGTGACAAGCGTGTGTGGGGGCAACCAGGTGAGGAGGACAAAGACAAGTGTGTCTTGTCTACAGTCAAGCATGGTGGTGGGAGTGTCATGGTCTGGGGCTGCATGAGTGCTGCCGGCACTGGGGGGCTACAGATCATTGAGGGAACCATGAATGCCAACATGTACTGTGACCTACTGAAGCAGAGCATGATCCCCTCCCTTCAGAGACTGGACCGCAGGGCAGTATTCCAACATGATAACCACCCCAAACACACCTCCAAGACCACCACTGCCTTGCTAAAGAAGCTGAGGGTAAAGGTGATGGACTGGCCAAGCATGTCTCCAGACCTAAACCCTATTGATCATCTGTGGGACATCCTCAAACGGAAGGTGGAGGAGCGCAAGGTCTCTAACATCCACCAGCTCTGTGATGTCATCATGGAGGAGGGGAAGAGGACTCCAGTGACAACCTGTGAAGCTCTGGTGACCTCCATGTCCAAGAGGGTTAAGGCAGTGCTGGAAAATAATGGTGGCCACACAAAATATTGACACTTTGGCCCCAATTTGGAGATTTTCACTTAGGGGTGTACTGACTTTTGTTGTCAGCGGTTTAGACATTAATGGCTGTGTGTTGAGTTATTTTGAGGGGACAGTAAATTTACACTGTTATACAAGCTGTACACTCACTACTTTACATTGTAGACAAGTGTCATTTCTTCAGTGTTGTCACATGAAAAGATAGAAGAAAAGATTTACACAAATGTCACTGAGGGGTGTACTTACTTTTGGGAGATACTGTATATATACATGGTACCAACCTTTATATCTATATTAGGAACACCCGCATTATCTCTGTACCACCCACCTTTCTCACCTCTGGTAATAACCCATTTATTCCTGTAGAGTTGGCCTTTATGTTTTTGCTAGGAATACCTTTATCTGTGTTGTACCAACTTTGTGTCTTTCCTAAGAATATCCATTGATTCCATCTTTATGTCTTTACTAGGAATACCATCATTTATTTCTGTAGTACTTACCTTTATATCATTACCAGGACCCCCCCCATTGTGGCTCCTCTCACTGTCTCTCTCTCCCGGCAGGTTTGTTCCCCCCTCCTGGACATACGAGTGTGATGAGGATTTGGTGCACTTCCTGTTTGAACATGTGGGGAAGGAAGACGAGAGTTTGGGGAATATCAAACAGTTCGTGGACAGTATCAACGTCTCCTCTGCTACGGTACATACATGTCACATGGGGGGGGGAGCAGTGTGACCAGAGACATGTCACATGGGATTAGGGTGGGTTCAGAGCCATGTCACATGGAGGGGGGAGGGCAAAAGCCTTGTCACATGCGGTAAGGGTGGACAGAGCCGTGTCACATGGGGGTAAAACAGGGGGCAGAGGCTTGTCATATTTGGGGGGCAGTGGGAACAGAACCATGTCACATGGGGGTAGGGGGGACGGAGCCATGTCACATGGGGGTGGGGGGGGCAGAGCCGTGTCACATGGGGGTAGGGGGAGCAGAGCCGTGTTACATGGGGGTAGGGGGGGAGCAGAGCCATGTCACATGGGGGTAGGGGGGAGCAGAGCCATGTCAAACGGGGGTTGGGGGAGCAGAGCCATGTCACATGGGGGTAGGGGGGAGCAGAGCCATGTCAAACGGGGGTTGGGGGAGCAGAGCCATGTCAAACGGGGGTTGGGGGGAGCAGAGCCATGTCACACGGGGGTTGGGGGGAGCAGAGCCATGTCACACGGGGGTAGGGGCGAGTAGAGCCATGTCACATGGGGGTAGGGGGGAGCAGAGCCATGTCACATGGGGGTAGGGGGGAGCAGAGCCATGTCACATGGGGGTAGGGGGGAGCAGAGCCATGTCACATGGGGGTTGGGGGGAGTAGAGCCATGTCACATGGGGGTAGGGGGGAGCAGAGTCGTGTCACATGGGGGGTAGGGGGGAGCAGAGCCATGTCACATGGGGGTAGGGGGAGCAGAGTCGTGTCACATGGGAGTAGGGGGGAGCAGAGCCATGTCACAAGGGGGGCTGTCACCCCCACCTGAGCCATTCTGCATTGTGCTGTAATCAGAAGTCTTAGACCTGAACATAATGAGACCAGCTGCTTACAATGGAGGGAGTATCTCAGGAATTGGCCCCTGACTGCTTCAGTCTGCAGTTGACAAGCTCTGGTCTCCATTCCTCTACTGGCCATAAACTTTGTATCCCTGATTCAGTCCATTTACATTATTTCCTGTCCTTTGGTCCCCGAAACATGTTGGCTTTCATGCGTTGGCTTTCATGCGTTGGCTTTCATGCGCCATCTTCCACCTGATGTTACACTGGAATACATTTTGTATCTGGACTGTCGCCACGTGGTGTGGTGCTTCTATCTCAGGTCCATTGATTTGCATTACAATCCATGAATCCTTTGTTGTATGGAAGCCCCAGCCCACAATCCACATACCCGGCATGAACACAATTCCAATAATACTAATAGGTCAATCCCGGGGTCCCGGCACTACCTATCCACTTCCAATGACCCCAAGACTGAAATGTGACCTCTGTGTTTCCACAGGAAGAAAATAACTTGGCCTGCTTGACAGACGGCTACCACGACACCTACTGGGAGAGTGATGGGTCCCATGGCCAGCACTGGGTCCAACTGAACATGAAGGAAGGCACCATCGTCAAGTAGGTTGTTGTCGTCTGTGTTGTGGCCAAAAGTTTGTGTACCCCTGACCAGCACACTTCTATAAGCTTGTTTGACATCGTATTCCAAAACCTTGGCCTTTAATATTGAGTTGCCCTCTTTGTGGGTATAACATCCTCCACTCTTCTGAGAAGACCTTCCCCAAGATTTTGGAGGGTGTCTGTAGGAGTTTTTGCCCATTTGTGAGGTCAGATACTAATGTTGGATGAGAAGACCTAGATCACAATTGGCATTCCGATTGATTCCAAAGATATTCAGTTGAGTATAGGGCTCTGTGCAGGACACTCGAGTTTCTCCACATCAACCTCATCAAACCATGTCTTTATGGAGCTGGTTCCACTCTTTTTGGAAGACTTCCCACAAAATGTTGAAGTGCGTCTGTAGGAATTTGTGCCCATTCACCCATAAGAACATTTGTGAGGTCAAGTATTGATGTTAAGAAGACCTGGCTCATAACCCAATTCATTGCAAGGGTGGTCAGTAAAGTTGGGGTCAGGGCTCTGTGCAGGACACTCAAGTTCCTCCACACCAAACTGGGCAAACCATGTCTGTATGGACCTGGCTCCACTCTTTTAGGAAGACTTCCCTCAAAATGTTGAAGTGTGTCTGTGGTAATTTGTGCCCATTCACCAAAAAGAACATTTGTGAGGTCTACAAAGAGTAACTTGGGAGTAACTTAGAGTACCAGGAGGAACTTGGGTGTATTGGAAGTAACTTGGATTACTGGGAGTATCTGGGAGTAACTGTCAGAAACCATGAATCTGACCGAGTCAGAAGTACAATTAAATCACACTTGTTTAATAATACAAGTAAAAAGAACAAAGGTAGTCAAAACATAGCTAAAGTTCGGTAACCAGAACGGATAGTCAGCCAAGCAAGAAAGTCAGGTATCAATGTAGTAGAACAGCAAGCAGGATCTGGAGCCAGAAGGGATGTCAGCCAAGCAAGTCTGTAACAGGAATGCAGGAGATAGTCTCTGTGATGTTGACCAAGGCGAAGGCAGAGATCATCTGGACTGGACGGCTTAAGTAGGCAGGACTGATGAGCAGGATATCATCAGCAGCTGAGTAAATGTGGAGAAATAGGAGCTGGCAATTAGCTGACAGCTGAGCCGCCAGCTCAGAGAAGGAAGGGCTGAGCCCAGCCCTGACAGTAACGTGGAGTATCTGGGAGTACAGAGAGTAGCGTGGTTTACTGAGAGTAACTGGGAGTTCCAGGAGTAATTGGTGTTTTGGGAGTAACTTGGGTTATCCAGTGTAATTTAGAGTACAGGGAGTAACTAGAGTAGAGATTATCCTTATTATAATAGAGGGTAAAAAGTCGAACAGGATTGGTGGTGTGACCCGGTGCACATCTTGCGCCATGTATGCGTTCCTTGAAGAGCCGTTCAAGGGCGAATATTGCTATGCAAGATGTCAGCTAGTTGTTTCTCTGGAAGCCCAGATCTTGGATCCAGAGAATCAGATGGCAACACTGCGCAGCATCAATAACCTGGAAAGGAGCAGGGACATTACCCAGCAGGTGCTGGCGGGGGCCAGTATAGAGAGGGGTGGAGATATGGAGGTACAGGAGCCAGAGGCAGGTAGCTGGGTGACAGCTAGGAGGAGGGGTAGGGGGAAGAGCCTTGGGGAGGCCAGTCCTGAGTTGGTACACCCCAACAAATATGCCAAGTTGCCTGATGTTGGGGATATCAGCTCAGGGGTGGCTTTGCTGGAGCAGGCACCCTCCCCTAGCTGCCAGCAGAATGGCTGCTCCAGTAAGGCGGGGGGGGGGGGGAAGGACATAGGCGGGTACTGGTGTTAGGGGACTCAATTATTAGGACAGATATGGCAATCTGTCACAAAGATCGTAATCGCCTAACAGTTTGTTTACCGGGGGCTCGGGTTCGGCACATCTCGGTTTGAATGGACAGATTATTGGGTGGGGCTGGTGAGGACCCGGCTGTCATGGTACATGTTGGTACCAATAACAAAGTAAGAGGAAGGTGGAGAATCCTAAAAAAAGATTTCAAGGACTTAGGGGCTATATTGAAGAGAAGGACTTCTAAGGGGGTATTCTCAGAAATGCTGCCTGTGCCTCGAGCCGCACCAGAAAGGCAGCAGGAGCTTAGGAAAATTAACAAGTTGTTGAGGAATTGGTGTAGGAAGGGGAGTTTTCGGGTTCCTGGAGAACTGGGCTGATAATGGAAAATAATAGTGGGGGTATGTTATAGACCACCTAACCTGACGGATGAGGAAGAATTGGACCTCCTATCACAGGCGGCAAGGCAGGGAAATATCATCATAATGGGGGACTTCAACTATCCAGATAATGACTGGGCAGAGGGGACAGCTCACTCCGTCATTTATTAAATGTCTTACAGCACAACTTCATGCCCCAATTGGTGGATTCCCCACCTAGAAAGAATGCATTGCTAGATCTATTAATCACAAATGAAAAAGATCTGATCGCAGATGTGGAAATACGGGACAACTTGAGATTGAACGATCACAGGATGATCACATTCAGCATAGGAAAAGGAGGCACGAGGGTAGCAGAAGAACACTAAATTTTCAAAGAGCCAACTTTTCTGAACTGCGCTCACTACTACAAGATATTAATTGGGACCAAATCTTAGAAACATTGAACACTAAGAAAAAATGGGAGTACTTTAGGAACATACTAAATCTATTATCCAGTGTATTCCAATTGGCAATAAATATAGAATAGCGAAGGTTAAACCTGGGTGACTAAACCGTAAAAAATAAAAAGTCATATTAAAGAGAAAAATAAGGCCTTTAGAAAATATAAAGCGGGAGGGGTCATTGTTGGCATTCCAACACTACAAGGAATGCAATAAGAAGTGTAAGTGTGCAATCAGGGTGGCTAAGATAGAGCACGAGAGACACATAGCATAGGAAAGTAAAAAAATATCCCAAAAGATTCTTTAAATATGTTAATAGTAAAAAAACAAGGTCAGAACACATTGGCCCCAGTAAAGGATGATCAGGGGACGCTGGTTACAAATGACAAGGAGGAGGCAACTGTACTAAATGCTTTCTTCTCCTCAGTTTTTACTAAGGAAAAGGAGGGGTATAATAATCAAGACAGTAGAAGTAGAAATGCATCACAGAGCGTACCCGTGTGGCTTACAGAAGCTGCTGTCCAATGAGACTTGAAAAACTTAAAGCAAATAAATCACCAGGACCAGAAGATGGCTTTCACCAGAGAGTACTCCAAGAACTATTCCTAATTTATATGGAGGGCATACTGACAGGAATGGTACCAGCTGACTGGCGAAGGGCCAACGTGGTACCAATATTTAAAAAAGGGCCAAAACCTATACCTGGAAACTACAGAACAGTTAGCCTAACATCAATAGTATGTAAAGAGGGGATGATAAGGGACTATATACAAGATTTTAGTAATAAGAACGATATCATTAGCAGTAATCAGCATGGATTCATGAAGAATCGTTCTTGCCAAACCAATCTATTAACCTTCTATGAGGAGGTGAGTTGCCATCTAGATAAAGGAAGGCCCGTAGACATGGTGTATCTGGATTTTACAAAAGCATTTCATACAGTCCTCCACAAACACTCAATTTACAAACTGAGGTCTGTAGACATGGACCATAGGGTCTTTGTATTTGGATAGAAAATTGGGTACAGGAGCGTGTCTAGAGGTTGGTAATAAATGGCGTATACTCAGAATGAAAGGTGTATGTATGTGTATATATATATATTTATTTTTACAGCACTCGCAAAAATATGAACAATCAAATTAATGAGTGAAAACAATAACAATAACCAATAATGTCCATATACATTGTGTAAATGTTCTCCAATCATAAAGTGCAGTTGTTTTCCAAACTTCAAGGTGCGCCACACACCCCTCCAGTGTCCTCACTCACCGGGAAGAATGGACCTCTAGCTTTTCAGTCCAGGGGTCGTTCAGGGTAGAACGCTGGCCATAAAACACCAGGAAACGCTGCATTGGCTTCCAGGGGAACACACGCCGAATGCGGCGTTTCCTGGTGTTTAATCCTTGCGATTTCGATGCTTGATTAATACTTATAGCCTGTAAGTACCTATCCACGTTTGTGCATTAAAGCTTTGCCAAACTGTACTTCACTATTAGTCCTTCGCTTCATTTTTGGTGACTATATCCACATATGACCATCACGATTGGGGGAGATCTTCATTGGATCCTTCTGCCATTTATGGCCAGCGTTCTACCCTGAACGACCCCTGGACTGAGAAGCTAGGGGGTCCATTCTTCCCGGTGAGTGAGGACACTGGAGGGGTGTGTGGCGCACCTTGAAGTTTGGAAAACAACTGCACTCTATGATTGGAGAACATTTACACAATATATATGGACATTATTTGTTATTGATTTGTTTTCACTCAATTTGATTGTTCATATTTGTGCGAGCACTGTAATTATATATATATATATATATATTAGGGCTGGGGAAAAATCGATTTTAATCTTGAATCGAGTTGAGAGGTCAAATCGATTCAAAATTTCAGCAAATCGTTTTTTTTTTGTTTTTTTTTTCCCACCAGGAATGGCGCTGACACTGCGCCGGTCCTGAGGAGCTGCGGGCAGAAGTTTTTAGGCGAGGCGGCGGCTTCGGCCTAGTCAGCGAGGCCGGACGACGCGAATTAGGCCGAAGCCGCGGCCTCGCCTGAAAACTTTTGCCCGCAGCTCTCCAGGACCGGCGCAGTGTTCAAGAAAAAAAAAAAAAAACTCAATTCGAATCGTAAATCGAGTTTGTTTTTAAGAAATAGCAGATTTTTTTTCTCCCAGCCCTAAAATATATATATATTTATCCAGCAAGTGAATAGCACTTTGTGTACAGTAGCTGCAATCACTAGTACTATTTATTTACACTCACTTTCAGTGCGAGTGTGTGTGTGTATATGTATATGTGTGTGTATATGTATATGTGTGTATATGTATATGTGTGTGTGTGTATGTATATGTGTGTGTGTGTGTGTGTATATGTATATGTGTGTGTGTGTATATGTATATGTGTGTGTGTATATGTATATGTGTGTGTGTGTGTATATGTGTGTGTGTGTGTGTGTATATGTATATGTGTGTGTGTGTGTGTATATGTATATGTGTGTGTGTGTATATGTGTGTGTGTGTGTGTGTGTATATGTATATGTGTGTGTGTGTGTGTATATGTATATGTGTGTGTGTGTGTGTATATGTATATGTGTGTGTGTATATGTATATGTGTGTGTGTGTATATGTATATGTGTGTGTGTGTATATGTATATGTGTGTGTGTATATATATGTGTGTGTGTGTGTATATGTATATGTGTGTGTGTATATGTATATGTGTGTGTGTGTATATGTGTATATATATGTGTGTGTATATGTATATGTGTGTGTGTGTATATGTATATGTGTGTGTATATGTATATGTGTGTGTGTATATATATATATTATACTCAGAATGGTCTGGAGTAGTAAGTGGAGTCCCTCAAGGATCTGTTCTGGGACCAATTCTGTTTATTTATAAATAATATAGAGGATGGGATAAATCGATCGATCTCAGTGTTTGCTGTCCATACAAAACTGAGTGGGGCAGTAACTTCACAGCAGGATATAGGAACCTTACAAGAAGACCTCAATAAAATAATGGGGGAGGGGCAACTACATGGCAAATGAGGTTTAATGTTTAAAAGTGTAAAATAATGCATTTGGGGGCTAAGAATATGAACGCAAGTTACACACTAGGGGGGAGAACCTCTGGGGGGATCTAGGATGGAAAAGGACCTGGGGGTCCTAGTAGATGATAGGCTCAGCAATGACATGCAATGCCAAGCTGCTGCTAATAAAGCAAACAGAATATTGGCATTAAAAAGGGTCCAGAGATAAAACCATAATCCTGCCACTTTAATAAACTCTGGTTCGGTGACATCTGGAGAATGCCGTCCAGTTCTGGTCACCAATCCTCAGAAGGGATGTGCTGGAACTGAAGAGCGTCCAGAGAAGAGTGAACAAGCTAATAAGGGGACTGGAGGACCTCAGTTACTAGGAAAGGCTACACACGTTACACTTATTCTTCCTGGAGAAGAAACGCTTGAGAGGGGATATGATGGCGATATACAAATACCTCAATGGTGAGCCCAACATGGGGAGGAAATGATTCAATTTAAAGTGGAGGTCCACCCTAAAAACAGAAATTGCATTAAAATTCATAAAAAAAATGAACTTTTTTTTTTTTTTACTTACCTGAAACCCCTGTTGCTAGGCAGTCTTCCTAATCTGCCTCCTCTTCCTATTCCACGGCACTTCCTCCTCCTCATTCGGTGAGCGGCCCCGTTGCCTTCTGGGAACTGTGTGTGTCCCGGGAAACAACGGCGCCATTCACAAAGCGCCACGCGACTCGCACATGCGCAGTAGGAAACGGGCAGTGAAGCCGCAAGGCTCCACTGCCTGTTTCCCTTAGTTAGGATGGAGGTGCCGCCGGTCGATCTGATGGACAGATCGGCCTGGGGGGGGGGGGGGGGCCACATCGTGGGCTCCCTGGACAGATAAGTGTCCTTAATAAAAGTCAGCAGCTACAGTGTTTGTAGATGCTGACTTTTAAAAAAAAATAAATAGCATCCGAAACCCCCCTTTAAGGAGGCACAGGGTCACCTAATGAGATTGGAGGAGAAGCGGTTTAACCTCAAACTGTGTGGGGAGTTCTTCACTGTCAGGGCTCTAAGGATGTGGAACTTCCTCCCTCATTCAGTGGTGTCAGCGAGAAGAATTGATAGCTTCAAAAAACTCTTAGATGGGCATCTTATGAACTATGATTTTTTTTTTACATGAGCCCACATACACCCACACTGGATGGACTGGTGTCTTTATTCATCCTTGCCAACTATGTAACTATTGTACTGCTCTGTGCCGGACACTTGGAGTTCCTCCACACCAAACTGGTCAAACCATAAAATTCTGGAGAAAGAAAATGTAGAAAAATGTAAAATAATGCATTTGGGTGGTAAAAATCTGAATGCAATCTATAGATTGGGGGGAGAACCTCTGGGGGGATCTAGGATGGAAAAGGACCTGGGGGTCCTAGTAGATGATAGGCTCAGCAATGACATGCAATGCCAAGCTGCTGCTAACAAAGCAAACAGAATATTGGCATTAAAAAGGGGATCAACTCCAGAGATAAAACGATAATTCTCCTGCTCTACAAGACTCTGGTCCAGCCGCACCTGGAGTATGCTGTCCAGTTCTGGGCACCAGTCCTCAGGAAGGATGTACTGGAAATGGAGCGACTACAAAGAAGGGCAACAAAGCTAATAAAGGGTCTGGAGGATCTTAGTTATGAGGAAAGGTTGTGAGCTCTGAACTTATTCTCTCTGGAGAAGAGACGCTTGAGAGGGGATATGATTTCAATATATAAATACCGGACTGGTGACCCCACAATATATAAATACCGGACTGGTGACCCCACAATATATAAATACCGAACTGGTGACCCCACAACCCCACAATATACAAATACCGGACTGGTGACCCCACAATATACAAATACCGGACTGGTGACCCCACAATATACAAATACCGGACTGGTGACCCCACAATATATAAATACCGGACTGGTGACCCCACAATATACAAATACCGGACTGGTGACCCCACAATATATAAATACCGGACTGGTGACCCCACAATATACAAATACCGGACTGGTGACCCCACAATATACAAATACCGGACTGGTGACCCCACAATATACAAATACCGGACTGGTGACCCCACAATATATAAATACCGGACTGGTGACCCCACAATATATAAATACCGGACTGGTGACCCCACAATATACAAATACCGGACTGGTGACCCCACAATATATAAATACCGGACTGGTGACCCCACAATATACAAATACCGGACTGGTGACCCCACAATAGGGAGAAAACTTTTTCGCAGAAGAGAGTTTAATAAGACTCGTGGCCACTCATTACAATTAGAAGAAAAGAGGTTTAACCTTAAACTACGTAGAGGGTTCTTTACTGTAAGAGCGGCAAGGATGTGGAATTCCCTTCCACAGGCGGTGGTCTCAGCGGGGAGCATTGATAGCTTCAAGAAACTATTAGATAATCACCTGAATGACCACAACATACAGAGATATATAATGTAATACTGACACATAATCACACAACATACAGAGATATATAATGTAATATGACATATAATCACACAACATACAGGGATATATAATGTAATATGACATATAATCACACAACATACAGAGATATATAATGTAATATGACATATAATCACACAACATACAGATATATATAATGTAATATGACATATAATCACACAACATACAGGATATATAATG
Source organism: Aquarana catesbeiana (assembly GCF_042186555.1). Classification (NCBI taxonomy): domain Eukaryota; kingdom Metazoa; phylum Chordata; class Amphibia; order Anura; family Ranidae; genus Aquarana; species Aquarana catesbeiana. The sequence goes on from NC_133330.1 coordinate 346,473,721, forward strand.
TAATATGACATATAATCACACAACATACAGAGATATATAATGTAATATGACATATAATCACACAACATACAGAGATATATAATGTAATATGACATATAATCACACAACATACAGGATATATAATGTAATATGACATATAATCACACAACATACAGGGATATATAATGTAATATGACACATAATCACACAACATACAGAGATATATAATGTAATATGACATATAATCACACAACATACAGGATATATAATGTAATATGACATATAATCACACAACATACAGGATATATAATGTAATATGACATATAATCACACAACATACAGGATATATAATGTAATATGACATATAATCACACAACATACAGGATATATAATGTAATATGACATATAATCACACAACATACAGGATATATAATGTAATATGACATATAATCACACAACATACAGAGATATATAATGTAATATGACATATAATCACACAACATACAGAGATATATAATGTAATATGACATATAATCACACAACATACAGAGATATATAATGTAATATGACATATAATCACACAACATACAGAGATATATAATGTAATATGACATATAATCACACAACATACAGAGATATATAATGTAATATGACATATAATCACACAACATACAGGATATATAATGTAATATGACATATAATCACACAACATACAGAGATATATAATGTAATATGACATATAATCACACAACATACAGAGATATATAATGTAATATGACACATAATCACACAACATACATGGATATATAATGTAATATGACATATAATCACACAACATACAGAGATATATAATGTAATATGACATATAATCACACAACATACAGGATATATAATGTAATATGACATATAATCACACAACATACAGGATATATAATGTAATATGACACATAATCACACAACATACATGGATATATAATGTAATATGACATATAATCACACAACATACAGAGATATATAATGTAATATGACATATAATCACACAACATACAGGATATATAATGTAATATGACATATAATCACACAACATACAGGATATATAATGTAATACTGACATATAATCACACAACATACAGAGATATATAATGTAATATGACATATAATCACACAACATACAGAGATATATAATGTAATATGACATATAATCACACACATAGGTTGGACTTGATGGACTTGTGTCTTTTTTCAACTTCACCTACTATGTAACTATGTAACTATGGAGATGTTGGATGAGAAGACCTGGCTCATTCGAATTCATCCCACAGGTGTTTTATCGGGTTGAGGTCAGGGCTCTGTGCAGGACACTCAAGTTCCTCCACCCTCATCCGGTCAAACCATGGCTCTGTACACGGGGGGGGTGCAGTTATGGTGAAACAGAAAAGGGTCCTCACAAAACTGTTACAATAAGGTTGGAAGAGCTCAGTTGGCTCCAATGTCTTTGTATGATGGAGTATAAGGAGGACTCTTCAATGTAGACACCTCAGCTCTATCCTTGGACAGAGAATCGCACTCTTTGGACTACTACTGTACTGCAGAACTGGGTCACATGCTCTGTATTTTAACGGGGTAAATGACGGTTTTATGTACTTCAAAGAATTATCACAAGCAGAAGAAGAAGTGTTTAGTGATTTTGTTTTAAAAACAAATTCCATCAGTACAAGTGAGGGGTGGAGAGTCTCCGTATCGAACCCTCCAGGTTGTTGTGATGGGATCTATGGGCCAGGCTCCTCCATGAATGGAATGTTGATGACTTGGCTGTGGCCTTTTCCAGTGATAACCATTGAAGGTGGGACTTTCCGGAGCAGATAGAAGTGCGGACAACGCAGAGGAATGCTTTGATGGGAGAAACGCCTTACTTCATGGAGACCACATGACCCGGTGGTGGCAAAACCTGAACCAGAACTTGAGGCAAAAATCTATTTAATATATGAGGGGGTCTTCAAAAGTCTCCAAACTTTATTTGTATATTTAATAGAGTTTAAAAAAGTCCGAAAACATTTTGAAGAATCCTCATATTTTAAAGTATTATTTCATTTTATAACAATTCTACTAGAATGTTCTGGAACCTGTTTTTAAATTATCTTCACAAAATACTTTGTACAGGACGAAACCTCTGATCTATCTCAGGCGCTTTATGGTCAGTGCTTAGGGGGGCACCATTGATCGTTACCCATTGAGCAGACATTTCACACACAGAGCTGTAGAGCCTCATTGTCTGATCAAACGCATGTTAAGGCAGCACTAAAGAGAGAAAATAAAAAATAAAAAATAATATATTATTAAAATATATATATATATATATATATATATATAATTTATTTATTTTTTTGTTGGGTTTTTTTTTTTTTTACATTTAGGATAGCGGGAGGGTTATGACCCCTGTCAGTTTTTTTTTTTTTTTATTGTTTTTTACCCTCTGTGTCCTACTGGGGAGATTTCTCTTCAGTTCCTGTCCAATGGCCAAAACAGGAAATGAGAGGAAATCATGGCAGCGTTTGGGTTTTCACCAGAACTCATGTCTCCGTTGTTGACGGGGGAGGGGGGGGTTTAACAACTTGGGAATGGGTGTAAATCTGACAAGCCAACTGTCGGCTTTCAGATGGAAGCGATTGGGTAACTGTTGCAACCACCGGATCTTTCCCACATACACTCCTGCCATGTTTCGCAGGCTCTGCATGCCCATTGGTGGACCTGGGACCAGCATGCCGAGTGCCGCCTGGTAGAGTGTAAGACGTCACTTCTGGGTCCTGGTGTCACTGGCTGGGGAAGAGACTAATGCTGTGCAATCTACATCATTGGAGGACAGGTAAGACATGAGGGGTCCTTTAGACCTCTAATGTCTCATTAAAGAGAATCTGTCATCAATAATTGCTTCACATGTATAATAAAAAAGTGTAAATTATAGTTACCCCCCCACACACACACACATACACACGGGTACGGAAGTGAATGCACATATTGATTGGGCTACACGTGGTGCATAACACGGTCCACACCAGAATGAGAGCGACAATTCTAGACCCGTCATTCGTGGTTCATTGTAAACTGATGATCTGTAAGGCGATCGATGGGGGAGAACGGGATCTATGAAATGACCTTCATGGAGATGTTTGCTGTACTCCTGTAGTGTTGGGCCTTTCTTTGGTGATTACTTTGAGCACTGATGAACCTTCTTCCATGTCTGCAGGAAGTTGCTCCTGGTGGTGGACTCTACAGACGAGAACTACATGCCCAAGAGAGTTGTGGTGTACGGGGGCGAGCGAGACTCCCTGAAGAAGCTGAATGACGTCCTCCTGGAGGAGTGAGTACAACGCCGGGTCACATGGTGGCCGGATATTCTATTTAATAGGCTGTATAGGGGGGATGTGATTTTACAAACTCGCCTGTTGTGCCACATTTATCAATCATTTCATAAGATCTTCATTTCAGAAATGAACATTTTACCCTCTTGCTGCCCATGTAACACAGAGAGGGGGGGCTTTAATGCCTACACACCCCGCCAATGTACCCCGGGGCAGAATAGGTGTTCACACTGAGAGCTCAGCGGCTCCAGGGGTCTAAAAATGATCTATATATACACACACTATATTCCAAACCCTAATCAGGTTTACCTTAATTGTTCCCTTAACCACTTCCTAACCGCCCACCGTGGATTTACCTCGGTACTTTGATGTTCAATTTTTTTCAATATTTTTCTTCCCAGCGGGCGGTCCGCTGAAAGATAAAAGTGGTCTCTGCGGCGGATTCTCTGCAAAATCACTTTTATTGGTGGCCGCCCACTTCTCTTAAAGGCATTTTTTTTAAACGACTTTTTTTTTTTTTGCATTTTAGTCTAAATATGAGATCTGAGGACTTTTTGACCCCCCAGATCTCACATTAAAGAGGACCTGTCATGCTTTTTTCTATTACAAGGGATGTTTACATTCCTTGTAATAGGAATAAAAGTGATCCAATTTTTTTTTTTAAAAACAGTGAAAAAATAAATAAAATAAAGTAAAATAAATAATAATAAAAAATTTTTTTTTTTAAAGCGCCCTGTCCCGTCGAGCTGGCGCGCAGAAGCAAACTCATACGTGAGTAGCGCCCGCATATGAAAGCGGTGGTCAAACCACACATGTGAGGTATCCCTGCGACCGGTAGAGCGAGAGCAATAATTCTATCCCTAGACCTCCTCTGTAACTCAAAACATGCAATCTGTAGAATTTTTTAAACGTCGCCTATGGAGATTTTTAAGGGTAAAAGTTTGACGCTATTCCATGAGCGGGCGCAATTGTGAAGCGTGATATGTTGGGTATCAATTTACTTGACGTAACATTATATTTCACAATACAAAAAATAATTGGGCTAACTTTACTGTTGTCTTATTTTTTTATTCAAAAAAGTGAATTTTTTCCAAAAAAAGTGCGCTTATAAGACCGCTGCGCAAATACGGTGCAAAAAAAAGTATTGCAATGACCGCCATTTTATTCTCTAGAGTGTTAGAAAAACAACAATATATAATGTTTGGGGGTTCTAAGTAATTTTCATGTAACATGTAAACACCTAAAATCCAAAACGAGGCTGGTCCTTAAGTGGTTAAAAGGACAATTTTTTAATATTATTTTAGCTTTTTAGTGTAAATATGAGATCTGAGGTCTTTTCACCCCCCCGGATCTCACATTAAGGACCCGTCGTGATTTTTTTTTCTATTACAAGGGATGTTTCAATTCCTTGTAATAGAAAAAAAAGTGATCCAAATGTTTTTTTCTTTTAAGGGACAGTGAAAAAATAAAAAGTAAAATAAATAAGAAAAAATAAATAAATTTTGAAGCACCTCGTCCCTCCGATCTCGCACGCAGAAGTGAACACATCTGTAAATCGCGCCCACATATGTAAACTGTGTACAAAGCACACATGTGAGGTATCGCCTCGATCGTTAGAGTGAGAGCGATAATTCTATCCCTAGACCTCCTCTGTAATTCTAAACTGGTAACCTGTAGAATTTTTTAAACGTCGCCTATGGAGATTTTTAAGGGTAAAAGTTTGTCGCCATTCCACGAGCGGGCGCAATTTTGAAGTGTGAGATGTTGGGTATCAATTTACTCGGCGTAACATTATCATTCACAATATAAAAAAAAATTGGGCTCACTTTACTGTTTTCTTATTTCAAAAAATTTTATTTTTTCCAAAAGAATTGCGTTTGTAAGACCACTGCGTAAATATGGTGTGACATTAAGTATTGTAACGACCGCCATTTTATTCTCTAGGGTGTCTGAAAAAAAATGTGTATATATAATGTTTGGGGGTTCTAAGTAATTTTCTAGCAAAAAAAAAAGATTTTAACTTGTGAGCAAAAAGTGTAAAAAAAATAGGCTTGGTCCTTAAGTGGTTAAATATGTCAAAATAAAAAGGTAAAGTTAACTCTGAAATCCCTCCCTATCTCCTCCTCCCCCCCCCGCAGCAGTCACCCGCTCCGATGGCAGTCCAGCCACCCCCGCTCTATGATGTAACTTGCTGGGCGGGCCGTACACTTCAAAACTTCTCTGTAGCAACATAATGCGGGCAATGGGGGGAGGGGGGCAGGGATCAGCCAAGGTGACCGTTCTGACCCGTGACGACCTCTGAGCCTTTCTTCCTCAGGGGCCAGGTCCTTGGAGAAGGCGGAGATTGTCAGTGGTCAGCGCAGTCACCTGGCCGTGTTGACCAATCGCCGCTCACCATTGTCTGCATTCTGATGCTACATGGCCTCCACCGAGGGTTTTCATTTATTATGAAAAAGTGAACCTTTCACCTGAACTTTAATGGCTTTATTTTTTTTCGCACCCCAGTGGATTAAAAAAAAAAAAAACTGTCACCTGAACTAAAATAGCCCCCTTGTGATAGCAATAAAGTTATGTTAGAAAAAGTTAAAAAAAAAAATGTAAGTTTTCATTAAATTAGAAAAAAAAAGTAACCCCCCCCTAGGCACACGCACACGCGGCATCAGGTGTGCACATGTATGTTATGACTGCACTACACATGCAGAATCCTGGAGTTATGTCTTAGCCGTGTAACACGTGCGCCGGCAAAAGGGGTGGTCTTTACTGCCCACACTGTACATGAATTGCCGGCCCGCCGATCTTCCTCTGCTATGTAGGGGCTCATTTACATTTTGCTTCAACACACAGTAAAGTGCCTTCCGCTTCAACATGCTTTTATGATGTGTTTTTGATGCTTCTATGAAGCTTTAGTGATGCCTCAGTTTTTTTTTTTCAAGCTTTATTGAAGCTCGGCAGGTGCTCTGTGTGTGGATCTCATACCTGCAATTTCTCCAAAACAAAGCAAAGCTAAAGCTGAATTAATGCCTCTCAAAAGCTTTAGGTTCTTCAAGTGATCTTTGCCATAGACTTCTATGAGGGCTTTGAAGACGCTTTGAAGCACCACTAAGGGCTGGTTTACACATTGCTTCAAAACAAGGCTTCGGACAGGCTTTGTTAAAACTCTCTGAACGCCAGTCAAAGCTCCTCCCACTAAATAAAATGGTGAGCTTACAGTCCTATTTACACAGGCTTTTGGTTGAGGCTTTGGTTGAGGCTTTGATGGGGCTTTGATGAGGCTTTGGTGGGGCTTTGATGATGCTTTGGTGGGACTTTGATGATGCTTTGGTGGGGCTTTGATGATGCTTTGGTGGGGCTTTGGTGGGGTTTTGGTGGGGCTTTGATGAGGCTTCAGTGGGGCTTTGGTGGGGTTTTGGTAGGGCTTCAATGGGGCTTCATGGAGCTTCAAGCGAGCTTTGCCATAGACTTCTATGGAGGCTTGGAAGCACCACCAAAGCTACATGGTGTATCAATTTTGAAGCAAAGCCGAAGCAAAGCAAAAGCAAAGTGTAAACAGGACTGTAAGGTAACCATTTTATTTAGTGGGAGGAGCTCTGACTGGCGTTCAGAAAACTTTACCAAAGCTGGTCCGAAGCCTTGTTCTGAAGTGTAAACTAGCCCCCTATGCACAATCACCGCACACACCCAGCACAGAGCCCGAGATGTTGATGACAGATCTCGGTCTCCACTTATGATTGGCTGGACGAGCTTTTCTGATCATATGACCACACTGACAACCAATCAGCCACCCCCAATCCCCCCCGTTGAGACGTTATGAACTTTTTAAAGGGAAACCAGGCAGGCAGGAAGGGGTTAATGCTACTGACGGACTGCATGGTGTATGTCATTTCTCTTTGGACCTGAGTCAGATTAAACCTAAACACAAAGTTTAGTCTGGATGGAGGAACCTCACCCGCTGGGTATTGTATTCGGTCAGCCAGCACCTGTCTGAGTACCTGAACAGTGATTGGATTTGATTGGTTGCAGCCTCAGGTTGGGCGATAGTCTCCCGTCTGGCTCTGTGTGTTTTTACCTGGAAGTTCCTGAATGTGGGTGGAGCCAGCAGCTCGAATGTCGCCCGCGTTGGCTTACACGCGGGACATTTTATTAGACAGATAAGATGTAAAGTAATACTAAAGCCTCATATTTCTTTTTTTTTTTCCCAGCAACCCAACTATTTACACTTACATTTTTGTTCCTTAGAACTTAAAGGGTTTGTAACCCCTCGGGATTTGTATTCTTTGCATTAAGCTGAAAATCCTCCTGTGATGCAGCCCCCCCCCCCCCCCCCAGAGCCCCCCTTTTACTTACCTGAACCCGATCGTTCCAGAGATGAGCAGAGCAGCTCCAGCCGCTGTCTCGGGTCCTCATTGGATAGATTAATGGCAGCGCAGCCATTGGCTCCCACTGCTGTCAATCAAACCCAGTGACATGGCAGCTGAGGGGCGGGGCCAAGTCTCTCTGTTTGTATCAATGGACGCAGCAGCAGAACCCGGGAGCGTGCCCACGCAGGTGCCCCCAGGGAATGCGGGTCTCCACGGTGGCACTCGAGAAGAGGAGGAGCCAGGATCACCACGGGGGGGAACCCAGAAGAGGAGGATCGGGGACACTCTCTGCAAAACCAACTGCACAGCGGAGGGAAGTATAACATGTTTAGAAAAAAATAATAATGAACCTTTACAATCACTTTAAGTTGCCCATATACATTATACAATTCTCTTATTCAATTTTCATTTAGATTTACCTTTTAACTATGTAGTGCGGGGGTCTCAAAGTACCGGCCCGCGGAGCGGTACAATTGGCCCGCAGGGCTGATCCACCAGAATACGATACATTTCCTGGTAAGCTGCGCAGGTATAACTTGTATAACGACCGGCTGCTTACCATGGTGTTATGTTTTCTTCCTGGTGGACTCGGAGGAAGTCGGGGGTAGCGGATGTCAGTGACGTCCGCCGATGTTGCTTCTGGGAGTTGTAGTCCACGGCTGTGCGCTCGAGCTCCCTGCACCCGGTGGGTGGAGTCTGGAGATCAGCAAATGCAGCCAGCCTAGTGAAAGGAAACAAACTACAACTCCCAGCGGGGGGGACACCATCGTGGCCGAGTCCGACTCACTGGAAGGAGAAGGACCTGCCCTGAGCCTGAGCTGGCAGCTGCTATCGGCCCATCGCTGAGGTCACAGTGAGACCCCCAGCTGACCCCCACATGATCATTCCTTCTACCCCCCCCCTTTATACACCTCTTTTACCCTGTCCCAGTACCCATCCAGTAACCTCAAAATAACCCTCAACACTGTTGGTCCACTCCTGCTGGGACTGCCCAAGTGCCCATGGCCTGTGGGGTCCTGCTGGGAGCTGACCTGTGGGGTCCTGCTGGCCTGTGGGGTCCTACTGGCCATGGCCTACAGACCAGCAGGACCCCACAGGTCCACAGCCAGCTCTACAGACCTTTATGTCATGCTGGACGCTCCAGAGCAAACTCTTTTATGCATCTGGCAGTAAGCAGTAACTACCACTATATATATATATACTAGTTTAATGTTGTTTTTGAAGTTTGAAAGTTTGCATGTGGCCCCCATGGGATATGAAAACATTTCCTGTGGCCCTCAGGTGATTTGAGTTTGAGACCCCCGATGTAGTACAAGGGCCGGTGTTCTGTATAATACTGCAGAACATTATATTTATATACTTTCTAATATAAAAATAAATAATAAAGCTAAAATACTTTTTTAAATGATATACTCCCGCATGTGAATTGCCTGCCCTATATATATATTTTTATTATATTTCATTTATAGTATATTTGTTAAGATTTATAAAAAAAAATAGATTTCATTTTATAAAATATCTATAATACTTTTTTTTAATAAGTTATTTGTGGTTTGTAAACTGTTACGGTTCAGTTTTTTTTTCCATGCTGCGGTGCTCACTAGACAGGTTTTTGCCGTCTCACTTCCTGCAGTCTTTTGTAGTCTTTCCGGAAAGCTCCGCCCAGCACTGATAATTTACATACCCATGATGCATTTGTGATACCATGAACAATTGTACAACTTTAATTTTGTCTAATGTTTTTATTGAATAGATCAAAAATTCTTCCCTTTTATTGCACAGAATTTATTTTCTATTTTTGTGAATCTGAAAAAGTATTGAATTCATTTCGTCTCCCTCATAGGAACAAAGTGTGTTTTGTTGGGGTGTTCACCTTCCGCTGAGATCAGGTATACTCTGGTTTCTCTTCAGATCGAATAAATCTTTCGCCTTTTACTAAAGATTTCCGTGGAGAGGAACAATTATGAGTTTCTAATAATTTTTTGATGCCTGGCTGATGCTGGGCTTGCTTGTTGGTTTAATATCAGAATTCAATGATCTGGAATAGTAACATTTCACTTTCTGTCTTCAGATGGAATATATTGTACAATGTTACTGCTGAAGAATTCTTGTATGATGTGTGTCTGTGAAATACAAAGTTGCAGTCGTAGTGGAAAGTTAATCTATAAAAATAAAAAAACAGAAAATGGCAAAAAATAAACAACAAAGGATAATTTTCCAGTCTTTTGTTAAAACCGATTCATTATATCTGATGGAGGGAGGAGAAGAGGAAATGATGGGTGAAAACTGATATAAAAATATCTCCAGTTAATAAACAAACAATTGATTTTGCTGACATAATATAATAATAGAAAGAAATTAAACTCCCAGAAAAGATCGTCATTTTTTTAATCATTTCAAAGATTTTCAAGCTGAAAACAAAGTGGAGAAAGTTATGTGCATATATATATATATAATATAAGAAAATGTAAAATTTTATATACTTTCACCTTTTTATATACTCTATATCAGGGCTCAAAATGTAAAGTCCTGAGCTACTAGCCAGGCCTCAAGGGTACCTCGCCAGTTGCACCACCCAACCCCCACCCTGACCCGCCCCTAATTCCGCCCCTAAACACGCCCTCATAAATTATCTCATGAAATTACCCTTATATGTTTTTTGCAGAATTAAGCAACTTTATCCATGTCCACCAATGCAGTCTCACCCGTGTCCACCAATCAGGTAGGATTGGCCATAGGGCAAACCGGGCACTTTCCCGGTGGGCCGGGGCCGCCAGGCTGCAAGTCCTTCCGGGGCACAAGGCAGCTAAGCTGCTCTTTGAGCCCGCACCGTTCATCCAGCCTCTCCGCGGCTGCCAGTTAAGCTCAGCCAATGGTGCCGGGGGGGGGGGGACGGAAACATGAAGGGGGAGGATCTAGATGAGGCGCACAGCCGCCCGTATAGGTCAGCCAGCGGTGCTGGGGGGCGTGACTGTGAAGGGGGGAGGAGCCAGAGCAGACACCTTGGAGCCAAACTCCAGATGACAGAAAAGTGAGTTCAGCCCCTCCCTGTAACCTGGATAGGAGGAGCAGTGGGGGGTGGCTGCATATAGAACAATCATTCTCTCCATCTTCCTCCTGCAGTATAGGAATGCTTGCTTCTCCTCTACCTCTCCCAGGCATTCCAAGACTGCAGGAGGAAGATGGAGAGAATGATTGTTCTATATGCAGCCGCCCCCCATCACTCCTCCTATCCTGCTTGTTTCTGCTGCTGCCCACCCATATTCTTTGCCTCCCTGTGCTCTCCACCTCCCCCATGATCTCTGCCGCCCCCCCCAGTGCTCTCCACCTCCCCCATGATCTTTACCGCCCCCCCAGTGCTCTCCACCTCCCCCCATGATCTCTGCCGCCCCCCCAGTGCTCTCCACCTCCCCCCATGATCTCTGCCGCCCCCCCAGTGCTCTCCACCTCCCCCCATGATCTCTGCCTCCCCCCATGATCTCTGCCGCCCCCCCCAGTGCTCTCCACCTCCCCCCATGATCTCTGCCTCCCCCCATGATCTCTGCCGCCCCCCCCAGTGCTCTCCACCTCCCCCCATGATCTCTGCCGCCCCCCCAGTGCTCTTCACCTCCCCCCATGATCTCTGCCTCCCCCCATGATCTCTGCCACCCCCCCAGTGCTCTCTACCAACCCCCATGATCTCTGCCTCCCCACATGATCTCTGCCGCCTCCCCCCAGTGCTCTCCACCTCCCCCAATGCTTTCTGCCGCCCCCCAGTGCTCTCCACTTCCCCCCAGTGCTCTCCACATTCCACCATGCTCTCTGCCATCCCCTTTGCTCTCCACCTCCCCCCCCCATGCTCGCTGCCACCCTCCATGCTCTGTGCTCACCCCCTGTGCTCTCCACATCACCCCCATGCTCTCTGCTGCCTCCCCTGTGCTCTTCATACCCCCCCACGCTCTCCACATCCCCCCCACGCTCTCTGCTGCCCCCCCATGCTCTCCGCTGCCCCCCTGTGCTTTCCACCTTCCCCCATGCTCTCTGCCACCCCCCGTGCTCTCCGCCATCCCCCCATGCTCTCCGCTGCCCCCATGCGCTCTCCACCTCCCCCCATGCTCTGCGCCACCCTCCCTGTGCTCTCCACCTGCCCCCATGCTCTCCGCCACCCCCGTGCTTTCCACCTCCCCCCATGGTTTCCGCCGCCCCCCTGTGCTCTCCACCTCCCCCCATGCTCTCCACTGCCCCCTGTGCTCTCCTCTTCCTCCCTGTGTTCTCTTCCTCTCCCCTGTGCTCTCGTCCCACCTCATGTTCTCAAGGTTCTTCCCTGTGCTCTCCATCCCTCATGCTCTTTCTTGGTCCCACCTCACCTCTCCCCCCCCATACCTCTGCTGGGTTCTGTCCAGGCCTAATTTTTGTCCCAGTCTGGGCCTGCCGCCAATGCAGCCTCACCCGTGTCCACCAATGCAGCCTCACCTGTGTCCATCATGCAGAGGAGAAGAGCATTGCTGGCCGGATGATAAGAGCGCCGAGGGACATTATTGGAACAGCTTTGATTTTAATTGCTGTGTGTTCCCGCCGCTCGGCGTCCTGTACAGCCCCGCCCCCTGGCCAGGGAACTTTGATAAACATCACTCGTCCCGGGTTGGACAGGCGATCTGTCTATCAAATTCCCCGGGACCAGGGGGCGGGGCTGTGTGTGACAGCGGGTGCGGGGAACACTCGGCTATTGAAATGAAAGCCGCAAGTGATGTCCCTCGGCGCTCTGATCATCCAGCCGGATCTCTCCTCTCTCTTCCCCTCCGCGAGCGCTGGATAAAGGACTCCAATACGACCCGCCGGCCGGCAGTGCTCACCCCCCCCCTCCCTCCCCCGCTCCCAGGCAGCCCTCAAAATTCACTCGCAAAATGCGAGCAGGCGAGTGTAATTTTTAAGGGCTGCTCTGTATACTTTTCTAATATAAAAATAAGTAATATAGTTATAATGCTTTTTTAAAATAATATCCTCCCGCATGTGAATTGCCTGCCCTATAATTTAAAAAAATATATATTTCATTTATAATATATTTGTTAATTTTTATTTAAAAAAATAATTTCCTTCATAACATATCTGTAATACTTTTTTAATAAGTTATTTGTGGGTTGTAAACTGTTACGATTCAGGGTTTTTTTTTGTTTTGTAATAACTGTTATTGTTGGTCACGGTTTTTTTCATGCTGCGGTGTGTTTCGTCAGATTAGGCGACCCGTCAAATTTTGTAATGGAAGTAACGTTTCGTCACGGCCATCTTGGTACACCCCGCACTCATCCGCAGTAAGGATACAGTGAGAAGGCGGCAAGCGGACATCTTGTTACACCCATTGAAGTCTTGCATTTCATAGTTATTTTTACCAGTAAACTCCACTTATATAGTAAAATACAGGATTGTGAAATCCGTCTCACTGTTTAGATGTTACATTTTCAAAGCAGCGATGTTCTCTCAGATTGACAAACCTGTGCGATCAGCACGCTCGCCGCGGCTTTTAACATTCAACATCAAAACAGTGTCATGGATTTCTAAATCCGTATTTCACTATATAAGGTCAGTTTACTGGTAAAAATAAGTGTGAAATGCCGGACTCTGGTGGGTGTAAAAAGATGTCCGCTTGCTGCATTATCACTGTATCTTTACTGCGGACGAGTGCGGGGTGTACCAAGATGGCTGCAATGGAACGTCACTTCCATGACCTAATCTGACGGAGCACGGTGCTCACTAGACACGTTTTTACCGTCTCACTTCCTGCAGTCTTTCGTCATTTTATCCTTCCGGAAAGCTCCGCCCAGCACTGATAATTTGCATACCCATGATGCATTTGTGATACCATGAACAATTGTACAACTTTAATTTTGTCTAATGTTTTTATTGAATAGATCAAAAATTCTTCCCTTTTTTATTGCACAGAATTTATTTTCTATTTTTGTGAATCTGAAAAAGTATTGAATTCATTTCGTCTCCCTCATAGGAACAAAGTGTGTTTTGTTGGGGTGTTCACCTTCCGCTGAGATCAGGTATACTCTGGTTTCTCTTCAGATCGAATAAATCTTTCGCCTTTTACTAAAGATTTCCGTGGAGAGGAACAATTATGAGTTTCTAATAATTTTTTGATGCCTGGCTGATGCTGGGCTTGCTTGTTGGTTTAATATCAGAATTCAATGATCTGGAATAGTAACATTTCACTTTCTGTCTTCAGATGGAATATATTGTACAATGTTACTGCTGAAGAATTCTTGTATGATGTGTATGACAGATACAAAGTTGCAGTCTTAGTGGAAAGTTAAACTTATAAAAATAAAAAGACATATTAATTAAAATGGCAAAATAAACAACAAAGGATAATTTTCCAGCCTTCTGTTAAAACCGATTCATTATATCTGATGGAGGGAGGAGAAGAGGAAATGATGGGTGAAAACTGATATAAAAATATCTCCAGTTAATAAACAAACAATTGATTTTGCTGACATAATATAATAATAGAAAGAAATTCAACTCCCAGAAAAGATCGTCATTTTTTCAATCATTTCAGGGATTTTCAAGCTGAAAACAAAGTGGAGAAAGTTATTTTTCCGCTTAGCGTTGTCTTAACAGTGCATCAGGTTTATATAAGCCGTCATTTCTTTTGCTTTAATTATTTCTCAGTTGCTTCTTTTTTGTTTAATAATATTATATATTTTTTCTATTGTTAAAGTGCTGCTCAAAATGTAATGTGCATATATAAATCTAAAAAAATTTAAAACTTGATATATTTTCACCTTTTTATATACTCTATATCAGGGCTCAAAATTTCAAGTCCTGAGCTACTAGTCAGGCCTCAAGGGTTACTCGCCACCAGTTGCACCATCCAACCCCCACCCTGCCCAACCCCTAATTCCACCCCTAAACACGCCCTCATAAATTATCTCATGAAATTACCCTTAAATGTTTTATGCAAAATTAAGCAACTTTATCCATGTCCACCAATGCAGCCTCACCCGTGTCTGCCAATGCAGCCTCACCCGTGTCCGCCAATGCAGCCTCACCCGTGTCCGCCAATGCAGCCTCACCCGTGTCCGCCAATGCAGCCTCACCCGTGTCCGCCAATGCAGCCTCACCCGTGTCCACCAATGCAGCCTCACCCGTGTCCATCATGCAGAGGAGAAGAGCATTGCTGGCCGGATGATAACAGCGCCGAGGGACATTACTGGAACAGCTTTGATTTCAATTGCTGTGTGTTCCCGCCGCTCGGCGTCCGGTAAAGCCCCGCCCCCTGGCCAGGGAACTTTGATAAACATCACTTGTCCCGGGTTGGATAGGCGATCTGTCTATCAAATTCTCCGGGACCAGGGGGCGGGTCTGTGTGTGACAGCGGGTGCGGGGAACACTCGGCTATTGAAATGAAAGCCGCTAGTGATGTCCCTCGGCGCTCTGATCATCCAGCTGGCTCTCTCCTCTCTCTTCCCCTCCGCGAGCGCTGGGAAAAGGACTCCAATACAACCCGTCGGCCGGCAGTGCTCGCCCCCTCCCCCCCTCCCTCCCTCGCTCCCAGGCAGCCATCAATATTCACTCGCAAAATGCGAGCAGGCGAGTGTAATTTTTGAGGGCTGCTCTGTATACTTTTCTAATATAAAAATAAGTAATATAGTTATAATACTTTTTTAAAATAATATCCTCCCGCATGTGAATTGCCTACCCTATAATTTTTTTTTTAAAAATATATATTTCATTTATAATATATTTGTTAATATTTATTAAAAAAAAAAAATAGGTTTCCTTTATAACATATCTATAATACCTTTTTAATAAGTTATTTGTGGGTTGTAAACTGTTACGATTCATTTTTTTTTGTTTTTTTTTTTGTAATAACTGTTATTGTTGGTGTCAGAAACCATGAAATCAGACGGAGACAGAAGTACAGTAAAGTCACACTTGTTTAATAATAAAAGTAAAAAGAACAAACGTAGTCAAAACATAGCCAGAGTTCATTAACCGGAACGGATAGTCAGCCAAGCCAGAAGTCAGGGATCAATGTAGTGGAGTGCTGGTTGCCAAATGCAAGTCTCCTTAAACCATTCAAGCAAAGGCATCCTCCATTACGAAGGCATGTGAATGGGAATCTTCATCCCACTGGCCGGTGATCTGGGGTAATTTGTCCATTTGTATAATATAATAGAACTTCCTTGTAGAAGAACCTCGGCTGGTCCGGAGATCTATACGTTTTGGGGAGATTGTAAACAGCAGTCACGGCTTTTTGGTAAGCAAGCTACCCCACACTCGAGTGTTGACCTGAACAGACGTTTGATTTGTTTTGGGAAGATCGGTGTCACAATTTCTCCTGCAATTCATCCTTTGTCCTCTGGAGGCTAATTTTGCACGGACTCTTTTCATTGAATACTATGGGACGTTGCTTTCGTTTTCCTTTTTTATTTTCCCTTTTTTAAATATTTTTTCTTTGGGAAATTTTTTTTTTGTTTTTTCTTATCATGAATCAATCGTCTAATTAACTTATCACTTATTTTATTGATTATTTACTTTTTCATTATGTTTCATAATCATTTTTTATATCAATATTAGCGCTGCACTCACTTTGGTAGTTATCTTATTTGAAGTTTTTGGTATTGAACTTTAGGTGCTGGCTGCTTTATTTTTATATTTTATTTTAATATTATTTTCACTTCAAGTTGTTGATTATCATCTAGCGCAGCGTTAGCCCCGGGCTTTTTCTTTTATAATGTAGTGGAACAGCAAGCAGGATGTGGAGCCAGAAGGGATGTCAGCAAAGCCAGTCTTTAAACAGGAACGCAGGAGAATGTTTCTTGTGATGTTGACCAAGGCGAAGGCAGAGATCCTCTGGACTGGACGGCTTAAGTAGGCAGGGCTGACGAGCAGGATATCATCAACAGCTGAGTAACTGTGGAGAGATAGTAGCTGGCAATTAGCTGACGGCTGAGCGGCCAGCTCAGAGAAGGAAGGGCTGAGCCCAGACCTGACAGGTAGTCACTGTTTTTTCATGCTGCGGTGTGTTTCACCAAATTAGGCGACCCGTCAAATTTTGTAACGGAAGTAACGTTTCGTCACGGCCATCTTGGTACACCCCGCACTTGTCCACAGTAAGGATACAGTGAGAAGGCGGCAAGCGGACATCTTGTTACACCCATTGAAGTCTTGCATTTCACAGTTATTTATACCAGTAAACTCCACTTATATAGTAAAATACAGGATTGTGAAATCCGTCTCACTGTTTAGATGTTAAGTTTTCAAAGCAGCGATGTTCTCTCAGATTGACAAACCTGTGCGATCAGCACGCTCGCCGCGGCTTTTAACATTCAACATCAAAACCGTCTCATGGATTTCTAAATCTGTATTTCACTATATAAGGTCAGTTTACTGGTAAAAATAAGTGTGAAATGCCGGACTCTGGTGGGTGTAAAAAGATGTCCGCTTGCCGCATTATCACTGTATCCTTACTACGGACAAGTGCGGGGTGTACCAAGATGGCCGCAATGGAACGTCACTTCCGTTACCTAATCTGACAGGTCGCCTAATCTGACGGAGCACGGTGCTCACTAGACAGGTTTTTGCTGTCTCATTTCCTGCAGTCTTTCGTAGTTTTATCCTTCCGGAAAGCTCCGCCCAGCACTGCTAATTTGCATACCCATGATGCATTTGTGATACCATGAACGATTGTACAACTTTAATTTTGTCTAATGTTTTTATTGAATAGATCAAAAATTCTTCCCTTTTATTGCACAGAATTTATTTTCTATTTTTGTGAATCTGAAAAAGTATTGAATTCATTTCGTCTCCCTCATAGGAACAAAGTGTGTTTTGTTGGGGGGTTCACCTTCCGCTGAGATCAGGTATACTCTGGTTTCTCTTCAGATCGAATAAATCTTTCGCCTTTTACTAAAGATTTCCGTGGAGAGGAACAATTATGAGTTTCTAATAATTTTTTGATGCCTGGCTGATGCTGGGCTTGCTTGTTGGTTTAATATCAGAATTCAATGATTTGGAATAGTAACATTTCACTTTCTGTCTTCAGATGGAATATATTGTACAATGTTACTGCTGAAGAATTCTTGTATGATGTGTATGACAGATACAAAGTTGCAGTCGTGTTGGAAAGTTAATCTATAAAAATAAAAAAACAGAAAATGGCAAAAAATAAACAACAAAGGATAATTTTCCAGTCTTCTGTTAAAACCGATTCATTATATCTGATGGAGGGAGGAGAAGAGGAAATGATGGGTGAAAACTGATATAAAAATATCTCCAGTTAATAAACAAACAATTGATTTTGCTGACATAATATAGTAATAGAAAGAAATTCAACTCCCAGAAAAGATCGTCATTTTTTCAATCATTTCAGGGACTTTCAATCAGAAACAAAGTGGAGAAAGTTATTTTTCCCTTAGCGTTGTATTAAAAGTGCATCAGGTTTATATAAGCCGTCATTTCTTCTGCATTATTTTTCTCTCATACGTATATATATATTACATTGTTAAAGTGCTGCTCAAAATGTAAATGCCACGTGCAGAGACATTTCACTTTTTTAAATCGGTGATTTTTTTTTCACACGTTTTTACATATATATTTTAATAATCAAATGCTCATATGTAGACACTGGGACATGTCCCCCCACACAAGTCACACTCCCATGTCACCTCTCACCCTTCTGCTTCTCCTAACTTCTGGAGATATTTCCCCAAATCCTGGACCATCATCATTTCATCATTTACCTTCGGCCAACATACCCAGCACCCCCCATACTCTGATAGCAGCTGCAATCCACACAATCTCATTTCTATTCCTCTTCTGCCTAGAACCGGCCTCCCCTTCTCCTGTGCCCTTTGGAATGCCCACTCTGTAACAAACTCACCACCTTCCATGACCTATTCATCACAAACTCCCTGAACCTACTTGCAATTACTGTGACCTGGATTCAAGAATCTGACTTTCCTTCTCCTGCTGCCCTCTCCTATGGCGGCCTCCTGTGGACGGAATGGAGGTGGTGTTGGAATCCTCCTATCCCCTCAAAGCACTTTTCAGGTTCTTCATCCACCCCCTCTCCGACCCTCTCCTCATTTTGAAGCTCTCTGTATTAATCTATTTTCTCCGGTTTAATTGAGAATTGCTGTGATCTATTGGCCTCCTGGACCGATATTAAGCTTCCTTGATGACTTCTCTGCCTGGCTATCCTACTTTCTCTCTTCTGAAATTCCAACAATCATTTTTGGTGACTTCAGTATCCCTGTTAATCTAAACACTCCCGCTACTTCCAAACTGCTGAGCCTAACCTCCTCTTTTGACTTAAAACAATGGACAAGCACTTCTACTCATTCTGTTGGCAACTACCTTGACCTCATATTCTCCTACCTATGCACCCCGCACAACCTCTCCAATATTCCTTTTCCTCTCTCTGATCAACACCTTATTAGTTTCACTCTCTCCTTCTCTTCTTCCTCCTCCTTGCCTTCCAACTACTAAGCAATTACCCGTAGAAACCTTCGCCATCTTAACCCTTCTCTTCACTTCCCTTCTCTCTATGACAAAATCTCATCCTTGTCCTGCCCCAACTTGGCCACTTCTATCTACAACAGTTCACTGTCATCCACCCAGGATACCTTCACCCCCCCCCCCCCCCTCACTACGCACAGAATCAGACCCCGACCGCTACAACCCTGGAAGACAGACAATACCAGAAGCCTCTAAAAACAGAGTCGCGCTCTTGAGCATCTGTGGCATAAGACTAAGTCATAGCAAGATTTCAGCCAAATATAAATCTGCCCTCCAAAAATACCACTCCTGCCTCTACAGACCTACTTTATTACTCTCATTAACACCCTCTCACGCAGTCCCCATCAACTCTTTTCTACCTTTACCACTCTACTTCATTCTCCACCCACCAACTCACTGCCCAGGAGATTGCTAATCACTTCAAAAATAAGATTGATACAATTCATCTCAAGATCTCTTCCACTCTACAGATATCGCCCTCACTTTACACTCTTTGTCCTCCTGCACAATCAATACTTCCCTGTTTTAACCCAGCTACTACAGAGGAAGTCACTAAACTTTTTTTCTAACGCCCACCTAACCTCCTGCCCCCTGGACCCTATTCCTTCTCAAATACTACGGTCACCCTCTGGCTCTATCCTACGCTCTAACTCATATCTTCAACCTCTCCCTCTCTACTGGCATCTTCCCCAACCCTCTAAAACATGCGCTAGTCACTCCCATACCAAAAAAGGCCCCACTGGACCCACCAATCCTAACAACCTAAGACCCATCTCCTTACTCCCTTTTGCCTCCAAACTCCTTGAACGTTTAGTCTACGATCGACTGAGCGACCACCTCATTGAGAATAACCTCCTTGATCCCTTTCAGTCTGGATTTCTCCCACAGCACTCCACAGAAACTGCCCTCCTATAATTCACAAACGACTTACTAACAGTCATTATTCCGTACACTTGGACCTTTCTGCTGCCTTTTAATATAGTTGACCACCCCCCTCCTCCTCGAAAAACTCAATTTGCTTGGTCTCCATCTCACCACACCTTCAGTGTCACTTATAATTCCTCCTCTCCAACTCCTCTTACCGTTGGGGATCCTCCAAGGTTCTGTCCTTGGACCTCTACTATTCTCGATCTACACATCCTCTCTGGGTCAGCTGATAGCCTCCCATGACTTCTGCTATTATTTATATGCCGATGACACCCAAATCTATCGCTCTGCCCCCCAGCTGACCCCATCAGTCTCCTCACACATCACTGATTTACTAAAAGACATATCAGCCTGGATGTCACATCACTTCCTGAAACTGAATCTAAAACCGAGCTCATAATATTTCCTCCCCCACGTGTCCCTTCCCCCGACTTCTCTGTCAAGATCAATGGCACATCTATCAGTCCGTCCCCACATGTCAGGGTGATAGGGGTGACCTTAGACTCTGAACTGTCCTTTCAGGCCCACATCCAATCCCTGTCCAAATCATACCGCCTCAACCTCCGCAACATTTCCAGAATACGCCCCTTTTTAACTAATGACACCACCAAGCTTCTAATTCACTCGCTGGTCATCTCTCGCCTCGACTACTGCAACTCCCTCCTCATTGGCTTACCTTTACATAGACTCCTCCCCCCCTTCAGCCCATCATGAATGCTGCTGCAAGACTCATCCACCTTACCAACCTTTCAGTGTCCTCCACCCCTCTCCACCAATCCGTCCACTGGTCTCCATTCAGTGTCCTCCACCCCTCTCCACCAATCCCTCCACTGGTCTCCATTCAGTGTCCTCCACCCCTCTCTACCAATCCCTCCACTGGTCTCCATTCAGTGTCCTCCACCCCTCTCTGCCAATCCCTCCACTGGTCTCCATTCAGTGTCCCCCACCCCTCTCTGACAATCCCTCCACTGGTCTCCATTCAGTGTCCCCCATCCCTCTCTACCAATCCCTCCACTGGTCTCCATTCAGTGTCCCCCATCCCTCTCTACCAATCCCTCCACTGGTCTCCATTCAGTGTCCCCCATCCCTCTCTACCAATCCCTCCACTTGTCTCCATTCAGTGTCCTCCACCCCTCTCTACCAATCCCTCCACTGGTCTCCATTCAGTGTCCTCCACCCCTCTCTACCAATCCCTCCACTGGTCTCCATTCAGTGTCCTCCACCCCTCTCTACCAATCCCTCCACTGGTCTCCATTCAGTGTCCCCCATCCCTCTCTACCAATCCCTCCACTGGTCTCCATTCAGTGTCCCCCATCCCTCTCTACCAATCCCTCCACTTGTCTCCATTCAGTGTCCTCCACCCCTCTCTGCCAATCCCACCACTGGTCTCTTTTCAGTGTCCTCCACCCCTCTTTGCCAATCCCTCTACTGGTCTCCATTCACTGTCCTCCACCCCTCTCTACCAATCCCTCCACTGGTCTCCATTCAGTGTCCTCCACCCCTCTCTACCAATCCATCCACTGGCTTCCATTCAGTGTCCTCCACCCCTCTCTACCAATCCATCCACTGGCTTCAATTCAGTGTCCTCCACCCCTCTCTACCAATCCCTCCACTGGCCTCCATTCAGTGTCCTCCACCCCTCTCTACCAATCCCTCCACTGGCCTCCATTCAGTGTCCTCCACCCCTCTCTGCCAATCCCTCCACTGGCCTCCATTCAGTGTCCTCCACCCCTCTCTGCCAATCCCTCCACTGGCCTCCATTCAGTGTCCTCCACCCCTCTCTGCCAATCCCTCCACTGGTCTCCATTCAGTGTCCTCCACCCCTCTCTACCAATCCCTCCACTGGCTTCCATTCAGTGTCCTCCACCCCTCTCTACCAATCCCTCCACTGACCTCCATTCAGTGTCCTCCACCCCTCTCTGCCAATCCCTCCACTGATCTCCATTCAGTGTCCTCCACCCCTCTCTACCAATCCCTCCACTGGCCTCCATTCAGTGTCCTCCACCCCTCTCTGCCAATCCCTCCACTGGCCTCCATTCAGTGTCCTCCACCCCTCTCTGCCAATCCCTCCACTGGCCTCCATTCAGTGTCCTCCACCCCTCTCTGCCAATCCCTCCACTGGTCTCCATTCAGTGTCCTCCACCCCTCTCTACCAATCCCTCCACTGGCTTCCATTCAGTGTCCTCCACCCCTCTCTACCAATCCCTCCACTGACCTCCATTCAGTGTCCTCCACCCCTCTCTGCCAATCCCTCCACTGATCTCCATTCAGTGTCCTCCACCCCTCTCTACCAATCCCTCCACTGGTCTCCATTCAGTGTCCTCCACCCCTCTCCACCAATCCCTCCACTGATCTCCATTCAGTGTCCTCCACCCCTCTCTACCAATCCCTCCACTGATCTCCATTCAGTGTCCTCCACCCCTCTCTACCAATCCCTCCACTGACCTCCATTCAGTGTCCTCCACCCCTCTCTGCCAATCCCACCACTGGTCTCTATTCAGTGTCCTCCACCCCTCTTTGCCAATCCCTCCACTGGTCTCCATTCAGTGTCCTCCATCCCTCTCTGCCAATCCCACCACTGGTCTCTATTCAGTGTCCTCCACCCCTCTCTACCAATCCCTCCACTGGTCTCCATTCAGTGTCCTCCACCCCTCTCTTCCAATCCCTCCACTGGTCTCCATTCAGTGTCCCCCATCCCTCTCTACCAATCCCTCCACTGGTCTCCATTCAGTGTCCTCCACCCCTCTCTTCCAATCCCTCCACTGGTCTCCATTCAGTGTCCCCCATCCCTCTCTACCAATCCCTCCACTGGTCTCCATTCAGTGTCCTCCACCCCTCTCTGCCAATCCCTCCACTGGTCTCTATTCAGTGTCCTCCACCCCTCTCTGCCAATCCCTCCACTGGTCTCTATTCAGTGTCCTCCACCCCTCTCTTCCAATCCCTCCACTGGTTTCCATTCAGTGTCCTCCACCCCTCTCTTCCAATCCCTCCACTGGTCTCCATTCAGTGTCCCCCATCCCTCTCTACCAATCCCTCCACTGGTCTCCATTCAGTGTCCTCCACCCCTCTCTTCCAATCCCTCCACTGGTCTCCATTCAGTGTCCCCCATCCCTCTCTACCAATCCCTCCACTGGTCTCCATTCAGTGTCCTCCACCCCTCTCTGCCAATCCCTCCACTGGTCTCTATTCAGTGTCCTCCACCCCTCTCTGCCAATCCCTCCACTGGTCTCTATTCAGTGTCCTCCACCCCTCTCTTCCAATCCCTCCACTGGTCTCCATTCAGTGTCCCCCATCCCTCTCTACCAATCCCTCCACTGCCTTCCATTCAGTGTCCTCCACCCCTCTCTACCAATCCCCACACTGGCTTCCACTCACCCAACGAATAAAATTCAAAGTACCAACAATAATTTACAAAGCCGTCCACAACTCTGTTCCCAGCTACATCACTAACCTGGCTTGGTTGGTATTTTGGGACTAGAGTGTGAATATTATACTCAGAGCTGCTCCAACAAACAATAAAGTGTCCATGTTACTGTAATCAATACAATAAAATCAATAAACAATATAAAGTGCTTAGTGCAAATTTAGTGCAAACTTGTAAAGTGCAATCATATAAAGTCAACCCATCTATGGTGAGCTGAACTTGTACAGCTTGTAATGTACAGATCCTGGTGACACTCCGCGCTCCTCTCCTGGGTCCTCACTCACCAACAATCATCTTTACAATCACCTCCGGAGGAGACCTGGTGACAGTTGTTTGTGTACAACGTCGCACGACCGCGCAATTGTCAGTTAAAGCGACGCAGTGCCGCATCACAAAAAATGTCCTGGTCATTAAGGGGGCAAATCCTGGGGCTGAAGTGGTTAACTTAAAGAAGCCTATCCTACTTCTAACTAATACACTGTTTTACTTCCTCCATCAGCCCATCCCCCACAGCTATTACCTTTTGTATCAAATGACCCTCCCCCCTCTTAGATTGTAAGCTCTAATGATCAGGGCCCTCTGATTCCTCCTGTATCAAATTGTAATGTAATTGTACTGTCTGCCTTCATTTTATAAAGCGCTGCACAAAACTGTTGGCGATATATAAATCCTGTATAATAATAAAAAAAAAAAAAAATAGATTAGGAATTGCTTTGAGTTGATTGGGTGAGGTAGTAGAAGAGTGTGAATGCCCCGCCCCCCTCTGAATTCTCCTAAACTTTGATTAGACGCCATTGTCTGCTCAGTCACTTCTCATCTCCATACTTACCCAGCATCCTCCTCACACTGTGCTGTTTAGTTTTTACATTTCTTTTATTTAGAGTACATTAAATAAAATTTAAAAAGTATAAATATACATCATTTTTATCTATTTATTTTTCCCCGTAAAGAAGTTTAAGAATAATAAAGTGACTTAGTGAATTGCCTCCCACTTATCTGAACAAGACTTGTCTGTAACTGGCAACAAACATCGATCCTGAGATCAGGTATACTCTGGTTTCTCTTCAGATCGAATAAATCTTTCGCCTTTTACTAAAGATTTCCGTGGAGAGGAACAATTATGAGTTTCAAATAATTTTTTGATGCCTGGCTGGTGCTGGGCTTGCTTGTTGGTTTAATATCAGAATTCAATGATCTGGAATAGTAACATTTCACTTTCTGTCTTCAGATGGAATATATTGTACAATGTTACTGCTGAAGAATTCTTGTATGATGTGTGTCTGTGAGATACAAAGTTGCAGTCGTAGTGGAAAGTTAAATTATAAAAATAAAAAGACAGATTAATTAAAATGGCAAAAAAACAACAAAGGATAATTTTCCAGTCTTCTGTTAAAACCGATTCATTATATCTGATGGAGGGAGGAGAAGAGGAAATGATGGGTGAAAACTGATATAAAAATATCTCCAGTTAATAAACAAACAATTGATTTTGCTGACATAATATAATAATAGAAATTCAACTCCCCTCTCTACCAATCCCTCCACTGACCTCCATTCAGTGTCCTCCACCTCTCTCTACCAATCCCTCCACTGGTCTCCATTCAGTGTCCTCCATTCCTCTCTACCAATCCCTCCACTGACCTCCATTCAGTGTCCTCCACCCCTCTCTACCAATCCATCCACTGACCTCCATTCAGTGTCCTCCACCCCTCTCTACCAATCCCTCCACTGGTCTCCATTCAATGTCCTCCACCCCTCTCTACCAATCCCTCCACTGGCCTCCATTCAGTGTCCTCCACCCCTCTCTACCAATCCCTCCACTGGTCTCCATTCAATGTCCTCCACCCCTCTCTACCAATCCCTCCACTGGTCTCCATTCAGTGTCCTCCATTCCTCTCTACCAATCCCTCCACTGATCTCCATTCAGTGTCCTCCACTCCTCTCTGCCAATCCCTCCACTGATCTCCATTCAGTGTCCTCCACCCCTCTCTGCCAATCCCTCCACTGATCTCCATTCAGTGTCCTCCACTCCTCTCTGCCAATCCCTCCACTGGTCTCCATTCAGTGTCCTCCATTCCTCTCTACCAATCCCTCCACTGATCTCCATTCAGTGTCTTCCACCCCTCTCTGCTAATCCCTCCACTGATCTCCATTCAGTGTCCTCCACCCCTCTCTACCAATCCCTCCACTGGTCTCCATTCAGTGTCCTCCATCCCTCTCTGCCAATCCCTCCACTGACCTCCATTCAGTGTCCTCCATCCCTCTCTACCAATCCCTCCACTGATCTCCATTCAGTGTCCTCCACTCCTCTCTGCCAATCCCTCCACTGGTCTCCATTCAGTGTCCTCCATCCCTCTCTGCCAATCCCTCCACTGGCCTCCATTCCGTGTCCTCCATCCCTCTCTGCCAATCCCTCCACTGGCCTCCATTCAGTGTCCTCCACCCCTCTCTACCAATCCCTCCACTGACCTCCATTCAGTGTCCTCCATCCCTCTCTGCCAATCCCTCCACTGGCCTCCATTCAGTGTCCTCCACCCCTCTCTACCAATCCCTCCACTGGTCTCCATTCAGTGTCCTCCACCACTCTCTACCAATCCCTCCACTGGTCTCCATTCAGTGTCCTCCACCACTCTCTGCCAATAACTCCACTGGGCTCCACTCAGTGTCCTCCACCCCTCTCTACCAATCCCTCCACTGGTCTCCATTCAGTGTCCTCCACCCCTCTCTACCAATCCCTCCACTGGTCTCCATTCAGTGTCCTCCACCCCTCTCTACCAATCCCTCCACTGGTCTCCATTCAGTGTCCTCCACCCCTCTCTGCCAATCCCTCCACTGGCCTCCATTAATGTCCTCCACCCCTCTCTACCAATCCCTCCACTGGTCTCTATTCAGTGTCCTCCACCCCTCTCTACCAATCCCTCCACTGGGCTCCATTCAGTGTCCTCCACCCCTCTCTACCAATCCCTCCACTGACCTCCATTCAGTGTCCTCCACCCCTCTCTACCAATCCCTCCACTGGCCTCCATTCAGTGTCCTCCACCCCTCTCTGCCAATCCCTCCACTGGTCTCCATTCAGTGTCCTCCACCCCTCTCTGCCAATCCGACCACTGACCTCCATTCAGTGTCCTCCATCCCTCTCTGCCAATCCCTCCACTGGTCTCCATTCAGTGTCCTCCACCCCTCCCTACCAATCCCTCCACTGACCTCCATTCAGTGTCCTCCATCCCTCTCTGCCAATCCCTCCACTGGTCTCTATTCAGTGTCCTCCACCCCTCTCTACCAATCCCTCCACTGGTCTCCATTCAGTGTCCTCCACTCCTCTCTGCCAATCCCTCCACTGGTCTCCATTCAGTTTCCTCCACCCCTCTCTGCCAATCCCTCCACTGACCTCCATTCAGTGTCCTCCACCCCTCTCTGCCAATCCCTCCACTTGCTTCCACTCACCCAACAAATAAAATTCAAAGTACCAACAATAATTTACAAAGCCGTCCACAACTCTGTTCCCAGCTACATCACTAACCTAGTCCCAAAATGTGAATAATAATAATAGGAATACCCGCGCTATGGAGACAATTACTAAAAAATAGAAACAAATGACGGGCTGCTGCTGTAGTGCAAAGTAAAAAAAAACTCCAAGTGAATATTACACTCAGAGCTGCTCCAACAAACAATAAAGTGTCCATGTTACTGTAATCAATACAATAAAATTAATAAACAATATAAAGTGCTTAGTGCAAATTTAGTGCAAACTTGTAAAGTGCAATCATATAAAGTCCATCCATCTATGGTGAGCTGAACTTAACACTCCGCGCTCCTCTCCTGGGTCCTCACTCACCAACAATCATCTTTAAACCAATGATTAGGATTGCTGGTTATACTCTGTATATAGGTGAGGATGTCACCTTCCTTCCTCTGATAGGTTATGGGACTTCAGGTATATCCGGGTGTAGGGATCACCTCTCCAGCTCTCCCCGTAACCGGATATCCATATTATAGACGTATGGCGATGAAGAGAAGGGGGTGTTCAGTGTAATACTGCTAACATTTATTTGTTAAAGGTCAAATCATTACACCTACATCAAAGATTTAAAAACATGCAAAAAACTCCGCCTTGGCGTGCAAACAACTGACAATTGCGCGGCCGTGCGACGCTGTACACAAACAACCCTCACCAGGTCTCCTCCGGAGGTGATTGTAAAGATGATTGTTGGTGAGTGAGGACCCAGGAGAGGAGCGCGGAGTGTTAAGTTCAGCTCACCATAGATGGATGGACTTTACAAATTTGCACTAAGCACTTTATATTGTTTATTAATTTCATTGTATTGATTACAGTAACACGGGCACTTTATTGTTTGTTGGAGCAGCGCTGAGTATAATATTCACACTCTAGTCCCAAAATACCAACCAAGCCACTTCTCTTGTGTCCTCCTAAGACCTCCTGCTCTCTCGCTCCCTTGTCCCCTCCTCCCATCATCACCTCCAGGATTTCTCCAGAGCTTCTCCCATCCTTTGGAACTCCCTACCCCAATCTGTCCGACTGTCCCCTAATCTATCCCTCTTTAGATGATCCCTGAAAACCCCTCTCCAACCACTTGCCAACAAAGCTCACGTACGTATACTGTGGCAGGTTGGCAGCGCTGTGCAAATCTCTGTACCTGTACGACAGGTTATGCAGTTGCGGGTGGGTGCCCGCGGGTCAGGTGTAATCTATGTCCACCAGTGACCCGCGATTGCCTAGTACAGAGGCAGAACAGGGATCTGCCAGTGTAAAGAAGGCAGATCCCCGTTCTGACAGGGGACATGTGAGATCTTCTGTTCCCATTGATCTCTGTCATGTCCCAGTGAGCCCATCCCCCCCCCCCTACAGTTAGAACACACTTAACCTCTTGATCACCCCCTAGGGTTAACCCCTTCTTTGCCAGTGTCATTTATACATTGATAAGTGCATTTTTATAGCTCTGATAAATGTAATAATGTCACTGGTCCCCAAAAAGTGTCAGTTGGGGTCAGATTTGTATGCCGCAATGTCGCCGTCCTGCTAAAAATCGCAGATCGATGCCATTACTAGTAAAAGCAATAAAAATAAAATAAAGGTCCCTAAATCTATTCCATAGTTTGTAGACGCAATAAATCTTGTGCAAACCAATCAATATATGCCTGTTGTGATTTGTAGAAGAATATATATCTGCCTAAACTGATGAATATATTTTTTATATATATATTTGGATATGTATTACAGCAAAAAAAAATGTTTTTTTTTCTAAACTGTCGCACTTTGTTTATAGCGCAAAAAATAAAAACCGCAGAGGTGATCAAATATGACCAAAATAAAGCTCTATTTGTGGGGGAAAAAAAGGACGTCAATTTTGTTTGTGTACAGCATCGCACGACCGCGCAATTCTCAGTTAAAGCGACGCAGTGCTGTATCGCAAAAAATGTCCTGGTCATTAAGGGGGCAATTCCTTCCGGGGTTGAAGTGGTTAACTTAAAGAAGCCTATCCTACTTCTAACTAATACACTGTTTTACTTCCTCCATCAGCCCATCCCCCACAGCTATTACCTTTTGTATCAATTGACCCTCCCCCCTCCTAGATTGTAAGCTCTAATGATCAGGGCCTCTGATTCCTTCTGTATCAAAGTGTAATGTAATTGTACTGTCTGCCTTCATTTTATAAAGCGCTGCACAAAACTGTTGGCGATATATAAATCCTGTATAATCATAATAAAAAAAGTTGATTGGGTGAGGTAGTAGAAGAGTGTGAATGCCCCGCCCCCCTCTGAATTCTCCTAAACTTTGACTAGACGCCATTGTCTGCTCAGTCACTTCTCATCTCCATACTTACCCAGCATCCTCCTCACACTGTGCTGTTTAGTTTTTACATTTCTTTTATTTATAGTCTACGTTTAAAATAAAATATATATATAATGTGTGTTTTTATGTTTTTTTATTTTTATTTTTTTTATGAGTTTAAGAATAATAAAGTGACTTAGTAAATTGCCTCCCACTTATCTGAACAAGACTTGTCTGTAACTGGCAACAAACATCGATCCTGAGATCAGGTATACTCTGGTTTCTCTTCAGATCGAATAAATCTTTCGCCTTTTACTAAAGATTTCCGTGGAGAGGAACAATTATGAGTTTCTAATAATTTTTTGATGCCTGGCTGATGCTGGGCTTGCTTGTTGGTTTAATATCAGAATTCAATGATCTGGAATAGTAACATTTCACTTTCTGTCTTCAGATGGAATATATTGTACAATGTTACTGCTGAAGAATTCTTGTATGATGTGTGTCTGTGAAATACAAAGTTGCAGTCGTGTTGTAAAGTTAAACTATATAAAAAAAAAAACAACAAAGGACAATTTTCCAGTCTTCTCTTAAAGTGATTGTAAAGGATCGTTTTTTGTTTTTTTTTAACCACTAGGCATCCGTGCGATAGCCGAAAGACGGACTCCAATTTCCTGGAGGGCATCCCTGGACGTCTTCCTGTTTACTTCCATGATGCGCACGCCCGGGGGCGCATCAGGCAAATTCTGTGTTGGCCGTGTCCCTTGGACACAGCCAATCACAGATCATGCTGAATGGCCAATCACAGTGGCACTCGGCCGGAGTGTCCAATGGGAGGTGATCTGTAAACATATGAGATCATCTCTCATTGCTGGATCTCATTCCTCACACAGAGACCGCGTATGAGGAGGGAGAGCGACCGGCTGGAGCGTCAGTGTAAGGAAAAAAAAAAGGGAAAATAAAGTGCCCACAGCACCTGTCAGTGCCATCTGTCATCAGTGCCACGTATTAGTGCCATCTGTCATCAGTGCCACGTATTAGTGCATCTGTCATCAGTGCCACGTATTAGTGCCATCTGTCATCAGTGCCACGTATTAGTGCCATCTGTCATCAGTGCCAGGTATTAGTGCCATCTGTCATCAGTGCCACGTATTAGTGCCATCTGTCATCAGTGCCACGTATTAGTGCATCTGTCATCAGTGCCACGTATTAGTGCCATCTGTCATCAGTGCCACGTATTAGTGCCATCTGTCATCAGTGCCACGTATTAGTGCCATCTGTCATCAGTGCCACGTATTAGTGCATCTGTCATCAGTGCCACGTATTAGTGCCATCTGTCATCAGTGCCACGTATTAGTGCCATCTGTCATCAGTGCCATGTATTAGTGCCATCTGTCATCAGTGCCACGTATTAGTGCCATCTGTCATCAGTGCCACGTATTAGTGCCATCTGTCATCAGTGCCATGTATTAGTGCCATCTGTCATCAGTGCCACGTATTAGTGCTATCTGTCATCAGTTTCACGTGTCATCAGTGCCACATATTGGTGCCATGTGTCATCAGTGACTCGTCAGTGTCACATGTCATTGTCCTGGTTCTCCAGGGCCTTCAAAAGTGTAATAGGTAGTCAACAAGTTAGATGTGTAATTTATGCTCCTAGAACACATGAAGGTGCTCCCTGCATGTTGGGTCTCTCTATGTGGCCAGGCTGTGAAAAAGTCCCACACATGTGGTATTATAATACTCAGGAGGAGTAGCAGAATGTATTTTGGGGTGTCATTTGTGGTATATACATGCCATGTGAGAGAAATAACCTATGACAATGACAATTTTGTGGAAAAAAAAATCTTTATTTTGCAAAGAATTGTGGGAAAAAATGACATCTAAAACCTTCCCATGCATCTTACTAAATACCTTGGAATGTTTACTTTCAAAAAAGGGGTCATTTGGGGGTATTTGTACTTTCCTGGCCTGTTCGGGTCGCAGGAAATGAGATAGGCCGCCAGTACATCAAGTGTGATCAATTTTTTATGATTTGCACTAGGGCCAAAACAACTAATCGATTATAAAATTAATCGATTACTATTTTCATAATCGATTAATCGGCCAGCAATATAACAAGGTTAAAAAAACTAAAATTAGCCTTTTAGAGTACAAAAAGAGCAAATGATAGCTACTGTAAATATTACTTTCACTGTTGCACAGTAAAAAAAATGAACTCCTTATAGTAGTGATTTATTTTCTCTTTTTGTACTATGAAGGGCTAATTTTTAATTTTTTTTAACCCCATTATGTTACTAAACGTCTTAGACCTGTTTCACATCGATGTGTTTTTTAGTGCTTTTTGCAGAAACGCACTACAGTTCATTTAACGTTCACATCTAGGCTGTTTTTCAGCTGCTGCATATTTGGAAAGGGTCGGGGACTTTTTTCAATGCAAAGCGGTGCTTTTTTGGTTCAACATACTTCAATGGAGAAGCTGCAAAAAAACATGTAATGCGTTTTTGCAGCAATTTTGTTTTTTTTATTTATCTACCCAACAACAAATTGGGCAAAAAAAAGCATTAAAAAAATGCAAAAGTGCAAATGGCAGCAAAATCACGCGCACAAAAAATCAAAACGCACTGCATAAACGGATCAAAAGCAAACTGCATCGGTGTATACCGAGCCTTATGCTGGCCACACAGATCAATTTTCAGACGAGAATATTCATACGAAAAATCTTTGTACATTCGCTAAATGAAAGAATGTTGTTTGAAATTTTTACTTGCTTTTAACATTCTGTTTTAAAACAAATGTGATTTCTGAACGAAAACCACATCCACTGTCTGAAAATTCCTTTGACCAAGAAGTTTTCTATTTCTAAAATGTTCCCGTCACTGTGGTTGAGAACAAACGTCAATTTGACCTCCACTAACGATTAGAAAATCAAACCACCGTTCTTAAAATGACATTTTTTTTTGAAGGAAGACATTGTTTTTGTATGGCCAGCATAATATATTACAGTTCTGTTTGAAAATCTGCAAATCAGTCTAACTTTTTTTCTTTTAAATAAAAAAATTTGATCTCTGACTGATGATATTTACCAGATTCAACCTCTAAGGCCCCTTTTACACTGGGGCGGTAGGGGGCGTCGGCGGTATATTTAGCGCTGTTTTACCGCGGTATTCGCCCGCTAGCGGTGCGGTTTTAACCCCCCGCTGGCGGCCGAAAAAGGGTTAAAACCCCTCGTATAGCGCGGCTATGTCCGCGGTATTGCCGTGGTATAGCCGTGCTGTCCCGTTGATTTCAATGGGCAGGAGCGGTTTAGGAGCGGTGAATACACCGCTCCTTCACCGCTCCAAAGAAGCGGCTTGCAGGAGATTTTTTCTTCTCCTGCCAGCGCACCGCTTCAGTGTGAAAGCCCTCGGGGCCCTCGGGAGTCACACTGAACAAACAGCGGAGGCTGTTTAGGGGCGGTTTGCAGGCGCTATTTTTAGCGCAATAACGCCTGCAAACCGCCCCAGTGCGAAAGGGGTCTAATAGTATATACAGTATATATCACTTCTGTCCGTTATTCTCAGAGTGGATTAAAGATTTTACTCCCTAACCATATAGTTGGTTATTTATATTTACCCCTGCATATAGTTTTAAACTTTACATATTAACTAATTTATACACCACACTTTTTTTAAGGTTATTAACCGATTAATCGAAACAATAATTGGCCAACTAATCGATTATGAAAATAATCGTTAGTTGCAGCCCTAATTTGCACCATAGTTTGTAGACTCGCTAACTTTCACACAGACCAAATAATATCCACTAATTTGGGTAATTTTTTTTTTTTTACCAAAGATATGTAGAAGTATAAACTGTGGCCAAAATTTATGAAGACAAATTAATAATTTGCAAAATTTTATCACAGAAACTAAGAAAAATGCGTTTTTTTTTAAAAATTTCGGTCTTTTTTCATTTATAGCGCAAAAAATAAAATGCCCAGAAGTGATCAAATACCACCAAAAGAAAGCTCTATTTGTATGAAAAAAAGGACAAAAAATTCATTTGGGTACAGTATTACATGACTAATTGTCATTCAAAGTGTGAGAGCGCTGAAAGCTGAAAATTGGTCTGGGCAGGAGGGGATTTAAGTGCCCGGTAGGCAAGGGGTTACATAACAAACATATCATACTTACCTCCACTGTGCAGCTCGTTTTGCACAGAGTGGCCCCGAACCTCCTCTTCTGGGGTCCCTTGGTGCCTCTCGCGGCTCCTCCCCCCATCAGATACCCCCCTAGGAGTAGCACTCTCCTGGGGGAGTTACCTTGCGGGCGCGCTCCCGAGTCCAGAATTTGCGTCCATAGACATGAATGCTGGACTCGACCCTGCCCCCCGCATTATTGGATTTGGTTGACAGCAGCGAGAGCCAATGGCTGCACTGCTATCAATCTATCCAATCAGGACTCCAGCTGGAGCTGGTGTGCCCGTTCCTGTCGTACCAATTTCGGGGCTAAGGTAAGTATAAGGGGGGCTCGGGGGGGAGCTGCTGCCGTAAAGAAGGTTTTTCACCTTAATGCATAGGAATGCATTAAGGTGAAAAATGGCGGGGGTTACAATCCCTTTCAGACCGATTTCAATATATGTGATGGAGGGAGGAGAAGAGGAAATGATGGGTGAAAACTGATATAAAAATATCTCCAGTTAATAAACAAACAATTGATTTTGTTGACATAATATAGTAATAGAAAGAAATTCAACTCTCAGAAAAGATCGTCATTTTTTCAATCATTTCAAGGACTTTCAAACAGAAACAAAGTGGAGAAAGTTATTTTCCCCTTAGCGTTGTATTAAATGTACATCATGTAATATAAGCCGTCATTTCTTCTGCATTATTTATTTCTTAATTGTTTCTTTTTTTATTATATATATATATTTTTTTCCATTGTTAAAGTGCTGCTCAAAATGTAAATGTCACGGGGGGGGGGTTTTCTTTTCACATATATATTTAAATGATCAAATGCTCACGTGTGGGTGAGGTAGTAGAAGAGTGTGAATGCCCCGCCCCCCTCTGAATTCTCCGAAACTTTGACTAGACGCCATTGTCTGCTCAGTCACTTCTCATCTCCATACTTACCCAGAATCCTCCTCACACTGTGCTGTTTAGTTTTTTTTAATGTCTTCTATTTACATTACATTAAATAAAATAATAAAAGTATAAATATACATCATTTTTATTTATTTGTTTTTCCCCGTAAAGAAGTTTAAGAATAATAAAGTGACTTAGTAAATTGCCTCCCACTTATCTGAACAAGGCTTGTCTGTAACTGGCAACAAACATCGATCCTGAGATCAGGTATACTCTGGTTTCTCTTCAGATCGAATAAATCTTTCGCCTTTTACTAAAGATTTCCGTGGAGAGGAACAATTATGAGTTTCTAATAATTTTTTGATGCCTGGCTGATGCTGGGCTTGCTTGTTGGTTTAATATCAGAATTCAATGATCTGGAATAGTAACATTTCACTTTCTGTATTCAGATTGAATATATCGTACAATGTTACTGCTGAAGAATTCTTGTATGATGTGTGTCTGTGAAATACAAAGTTGCAGTCGTAGTGGAAAGTTAAATAGTATAAAAAAAGAGACTTGAGTAATTAAAATGGCAAAAGAAACAACAAAGGATCATTTTCCCATTTTCCAGACTTTTCTTAAAACCGATTCATTATATGTGATGGAGGGAGGAGAAGAGGAAATGATGGGTGAAAACTGATATAAAAATATCTCCAGTTAATAAACAAACAATTGATTTTGCTGACAGAATATAGTAATAGAAATTCAACTCCCAGAAACAATCGTTGGTGAGCAATAAGTCCTTGCAAATATGGTTGATGACAATCTTCAAATATCGGTGCGATCGATCAAGTGCCAAACCACGCTCCCCTCTGATGTGGCCGCACTCAGCAGCTCATAAAAGATCAATCGCCGGTGTTAAAATGGGATCTGTTCCCCAAACAATCGCTGTAATGTTTTTCCTGATGCTCCAGCGGGTCTGTTGGAGCTCCTCATATGGATTTAGGGAAATAGAACCAAAGTGATTCCACACTTGTTAAAACCTAAAAACAAAATGCAGACTTATAATATCCTCCTCTTGCATGTGAGCATCTAAAATCATCGCTCTGGAAGCTCAACACCGCGATCTGCGTTCCAAAGAGCGGACGTGACGTAACTGGAAGTATCCACCCACTTAATGCATTTCACTCCGCCCGGGAAACGTCATCAGAAGCTTCCTGGGCACTTCCTGGGCGGAGTGAAATGCATCATCAGAAACTTCCTGGGCGGAGTGAAATGCGTCATCAGAAGCTTCCTGGATGGAGTGAAATGCGTCATCAGAAGCTTCCTGGGCACTTCCCGGGCGGAGTGAAATGCATCATCAGAAACTTCCTGGGTGGAGTGAAATGCGTCATCAGAAGCTTCCTGGGCACTTCCTGGGTGGAGTGAAATGCGTCAGAGGCTTCCTGGGTACTTCCCGGGCACAGTGAAATGCGTCAGTAACTTCCTGGGCGGAGTGAAATGCGTCATCAGAAGCTTCGTGGGCACTTCCCGGGTGGAGTGAAATGTGTCATCAGAAGCTTCCTGGGCACTTCCCGGGCGGAGTGAAATGCATCATCAGAAACTTCCTGGGCGGAGTGAAATGCGTCAGAAGCTTCCTGGGCACTTCCCGGGCGGAGTGAAATGCGTCATCAGAAGCTTCCTGGTCGGAGTGAAATGCATCATCAGAAGCTTCCTGGGCACTTCCTGGGTGGAGTGAAATGCGTCAGAGGCTTCCTGGGTACTTCCCGGGCAGAGTGAAATGCGTCATCAGAAACTTCCTGGGCGGAGTGAAATGCGTCATCAGAAGCTTCCTGGGCACTTCCCGGGCGGAGTGAAATGCGTCATCAGAAGCTTCGTGGGCACTTCCCGGGCGGAGTGAAATACATCATCAGAAACTTCCTGGGCGGAGTGAAATGCGTCATCAGAAGCTTCCTGTGCACTTCCCGGGCGGAGTGAAATGCATCATCAAACTTCCCGGGTAGAGTGAAATGCGTCATCAGAAACTTCCTGGGCGGAGTGAAATGCGTCATGAGAAGCTTCCTGGGCACTTCCCGGGCGGAGTGAAATGCGTCATCAGAAGCTTCGTGGGCACTTCCCGGGCGGAGTGAAATGTGTCAGAAGCTTCGTGGGCACTTCCCGGGTGGAGTGAAATGCGTCATCAGAAACTTCCTAGGCGGAGTGAAATGCGTCATCAGAAGCTTCCTGGGCACTTCCCGGGTGGAGTGAAATGCGTCATCAGAAGCTTCCTGGGCGGAGTGAAATGCGTCATCAGAAGCTTCCTGGGCACTTCCCGGGCGGAGTGAAATGCGTCATCAGAAGCTTCCTGGGCGGAGTGAAATGCATCATCAGAAGCTTCCTGGGCACTTCCCGGGTGGAGTGAAATGCGTCAGCGGCTTCCTGGGTACTTCCCGGGCAGAGTGAAATGCGTCATCAGAAACTTCCTGGGCGGAGTGAAATGCGTCATCAGAAGCTTCCTGGGCACTTCCCGGGCGGAGTGAAATGCGTCATCAGAAGCTTCGTGGGCACTTCCCGGGCGGAGTGAAATGCGTCATCAGAAACTTCCTAGGCGGAGTGAAATGCATCATCAGAAGCTTCCTGGGCACTTCCCGGGCGGAGTGAAATGCGTCATCAGAAGCTTCCTAGGCGGAGTGAAATGCATCATCAGAAGCTTCCTGGGCACTTCCCGGGCGGAGTGAAATGCGTCATCAGAAGCTTCCTGGGCGGAGTGAAATGCATCATCAGAAGCTTCCTGGGCACTTCCCGGGTGGAGTGAAATGCGTCAGTGGCTTCCTGGGTACTTCCCGGGCAGAGTGAAATGCGTCATCAGAAACTTCCTGGGCGGAGTGAAATGTGTCATCAGAAGCTTCCTGGGCACTTCCCGGGCGGAGTGAAATGCGTCATCAGAAACCTAGGCGGAGTGAAATGCGTCATCAGAAGCTTCCTGGGCACTTCCCGGGCGGAGTGAAATGAGTCATCAGAAGCTTCCTGGGCGGAGTGAAATGCGTCATCGGAAGCTTCCTGGGCACTTCCCGGGCGGAGTGAAATGAGTCATCAGAAGCTTCCTGGGCGGAGTGAAATGCATCATCAGAAGCTTCCCGGGCACTTCCCGGGCGGAGTGAAATGCGTCATCAGAAGCTTCGTGGGCACTTCCCGGGCGGAGTGAAATGCGTCATCAGAAACTTTCTAGGCGGAGTGAAATGCGTCATCAGAAGCTTCCTGGGCACTTCCCGGGCGGAGTGAAATGCGTCATCAAACTTCCCGGGTGGAGTGAAATGCGTCATCAGAAGCTTCCTGGGCACTTCCAGGGCGGAGTGAAATGCATCATCAAACTTCCCGGGTGGAGTGAAATGCATCATCAGAAGCTTCCTGGGCACTTCCCGGGCGGAGTGAAATGCGTCATCAGAAGCTTCCTGGGCACTTCCCGGGCGGAGTGAAATGCGTCATCAGAAGCTTCCTGGGCGGAGTGAAATGCATCATCAGAAGCTTCCTGGGCACTTCCCGGGCGGAGTGAAATGCGTCATCAGAAGCTTCCTGGGCGGAGTGAAATGCGTCATCAGAAGCTTCCTGGGCACTTCCCGGGCGGAGTGAAATGCATCATCAAACTTCCCGGGTGGAGTGAAATGCGTCATCAGAAGCTTCCTGGGCACTTCCCGGGCGGAGTGAAATGCATCATCAAACTTCCCGGGTGGAGTGAAATGCGTCATCAGAAGCTTCCTGGGCACTTCCCGGGCGGAGTGAAATGCGTCATCAGAAGCTTCCTGGGCGGAGTGAAATGCGTCATCAGAAGCTTCCTGGGCACTTCCCGGGCGGAGTGAAATGCGTCATCAGAAGCTTCCTGGGCGGAGTGAAATGCATCATCAGAAGCTTCCTGGGCACTTCCCGGGTGGAGTGAAATGCGTCAGCGGCTTCCTGGGTACTTCCCGGGCAGAGTGAAATGCGTCATCAGAAACTTCCTGGGCGGAGTGAAATGCGTCATCAGAAGCTTCCTGGGCACTTCCCGGGCGGAGTGAAATGCGTCATCAGAAGCTTCGTGGGCACTTCCCGGGCGGAGTGAAATGCGTCATCAGAAACTTCCTAGGCGGAGTGAAATGCATCATCAGAAGCTTCCTGGGCACTTCCCGGGCGGAGTGAAATGCGTCATCAGAAGCTTCCTAGGCGGAGTGAAATGCGTCATCAGAAGCTTCCTGGGCACTTCCCGGGCGGAGTGAAATGCGTCATCAGAAGCTTCCTGGGCGGAGTGAAATGCATCATCAGAAGCTTCCTGGGCACTTCCCGGGTGGAGTGAAATGCGTCATCAGAAACTTCCTGGGCGGAGTGAAATGCGTGGTTCAACTGAGGCGTGATTATTGCTAATTGCTTCTCGGCCTTTTGGCGAAGATCAAGTGTAGTATCTGTTCTTATCAGTTTCCAGGAGGTGGCGTTTGCTTCCGTCCCTGATCTATGGCGAAATAGAGACGGGATTGCGGTTGCTATGCAAAACCTGCTGGAGTGAAGGTGACCTGGAGCGGTTTGTAGCCGAAAGGGAAGCCTTCTGATGGGATGGAGAACCACGGGGTCTGAACCAGAGGGTCGGGACCCTGGCCTTCTGGCCTGGATTGGGGCGGATCTAGCTCCAGACAGTTATTTGGGAGAGAACGCTTACTCCTGCCTTGCAAGGGGGGGAGGGGGTGGCAAGTACTTCCCGAATGTAATTAGGAGGAGTGATGGGAGCGACGGCCGAGCCTGATGGTAAAGGGCTCTTTTCGGCTTCCTGATCTCCATATCCTTCCTGTCTGTGGTGGGGTCTGCTGTGGTCTGGGCTGGGTGGTCAGGGCTTTTTCGAAAAGCCAGTGGTGAATGTGCCCCTGAAGTGGCAGTTCAGGGGTGCTGTATAGTCACTTGATTTTATGGCACCATGGTCACTTCACCACAACACACGTTTTTCGCACCTGCCTCTTGGGTCGGGCCTTTTGGCCAGGACCAGGGGAAATTTTTATGCCTGGCCGGAGGGCCGGCCATTGGATAGCACAATGGCCACTTTCACTCACCCATCTCACTATCTTCCCCACTCTTTCTTTTACCCCTGTTTGTCACTTTTTTGTCTTTTTTTTGGTTGTCTTTGTATACACGTTTTGTCACTGTGTGGCGAGTAGGGTGTGGGTCCTCGGGCCTACTCTGAAAGTCTTGGGAGGGGGTGGACATAGGCCTTTTGGCTTGGTTTGCCCTCTCCTTTGAGGGGTCTCTCTTCGGGAGAGCCCCACTGTACTTGGGTTGGTCTGCTTCTGCAGTCCTTCCAGTTGTGGGGGTCCGCCTGGTTTCGGCCGGATGGACCCTTTGTCTGAGTACCTCAGTCCCTGTCTGGAGCCTAATGCCCCGGGGGATCAGGGTAAGGTCCTTCCCTAGTGGAGGACTCTGTACACCCGTTGCACGTTTTTGTGTTTCACTCTCTATGTGTGGGCACTTTTTTTTGGCACCGGGTGGAAGTTTTTGAGGTGTGTTTTGCACGCCACTGGCTTTTCGATAGAGAGGAGTGAAATGCGTCATCAGAAACTTTCTAGGCGGAGTGAAATGCGTCATCAGAAGCTTCCTGGGCACTTCCCGGGCGGAGTGAAATGCGTCATCAGAAGCTTCCTGGGCGGAGTGAAATGCGTCATCAGAAGCTTCCTGGGCACTTCCCGGGCGGAGTGAAATGAGTCATCAGAAGCTTCCTGGGCGGAGTGAAATGCATCATCAGAAGCTTCCTGGGCACTTCCCGGGCGGAGTGAAATGCGTCATCAGAAGCTTCGTGGGCACTTCCCGGGCGGAGTGAAATGCGTCATCAGAAACTTTCTAGGCGGAGTGAAATGCGTCATCAGAAGCTTCCTGGGCACTTCCCGGGTGGAGTGAAATGCGTCATCAAACTTCCCGGGTGGAGTGAAATGCGTCATCAGAAGCTTCCTGGGCACTTCCCGGGCGGAGTGAAATGCATCATCAAACTTCCCGGGTGGAGTGAAATGCGTCATCAGAAGCTTCCTGGGCGGAGTGAAATGCATCATCAGAAGCTTCCTGGGCACTTCCCGGGCGGAGTGAAATGCGTCATCAGAAGCTTCCTGGGCGGAGTGAAATGCGTCATCAGAAGCTTCCTGGGCGGAGTGAAATGCGTCATCAGAAGCTTCCTGGGCGGAGTGAAATGCGTCATCAGAAGCTTCCTGGGCACTTCCCGGGCGGAGTGAAATGCATCATCAAACTTCCCGGGTGGAGTGAAATGCGTCATCAGAAGCTTCCTGGGCGGAGTGAAATGCATCATCAGAAGCTTCCTGGGCGGAGTGAAATGCGTCATCAGAAGCTTCCTGGGCGGAGTGAAATGCATCATCAGAAGCTTCCTGGGCGGAGTGAAATGCGTCATCAGAAGCTTCCTGGGCGGAGTGAAATGCGTCATCAGAAGCTTCCTGGGCGGAGTGAAATGCGTCATCAGAAGCTTCCTGGGCACTTCCCGGGCGGAGTGAAATGCATCATCAAACTTCCCGGGTGGAGTGAAATGCGTCATCAGAAGCTTCCTGGGCGGAGTGAAATGCATCATCAGAAGCTTCCTGGGCGGAGTGAAATGCGTCATCAGAAGCTTCCTGGGCGGAGTGAAATGCATCATCAGAAGCTTCCTGGGCGGAGTGAAATGCGTCATCAGAAGCTTCCTGGGCGGAGTGAAATGCGTCATCAGAAGCTTCCTGGGCGGAGTGAAATGCGTCATCAGAAGCTTCCTGGGCACTTCCCGGGCGGAGTGAAATGCATCATCAAACTTCCCGGGTGGAGTGAAATGCGTCATCAGAAGCTTCCTGGGCGGAGTGAAATGCATCATCAGAAGCTTCCTGGGCACTTCCCGGGCGGAGTGAAATGCGTCATCAGAAGCTTCCTGGGCGGAGTGAAATGCGTCATCAGAAGCTTCCTGGGCGGAGTGAAATGCGTCATCAGAAGCTTCCTGGGCGGAGTGAAATGCGTCATCAGAAGCTTCCTGGGCACTTCCCGGGCGGAGTGAAATGCGTCATCAGAAGCTTCCTGGGCGGAGTGAAATGCGTCATCAGAAGCTTCCTGGGCACTTCCTGGGCGGAGTGAAATGCATTAAGTGGGTGGATACTTCCAGTTACGTCACGTCCGCTCTTTGGAACGCAGATCGCGGTGTTGAGCTTCCAGAGTGATGATTTTAGATGCTCACATGTAAGAGGAGGATATTATAAACGCACATTTTGTTTTTATGCTTTTTTAACAAATAAAAAATCGGAATTACACTTTGGAATCACTTTGGTTCTATTTCCCTAAATCCATATGAGGAGCTCCAACCCACCCGCTGGAGCATCAGAGAAAAACATTCCAGCGATTGTTTGGGGAACAGATCCCATTTTAACACCGGCGATTGATCTTTTATGAGCTGCTGAGTGCGGCCACATCAGAGGGGAGCGCGGTTTGGCACTTGATCGATCGCACCGATATTTGAAGATTTTCATCAACCATATTTGCAAGGACTTATTGCTCACCAACGATTGTTTCACACCAAGCACTGATTGTACTTTAAAATATTTTATATAAACAATTTTTTGAATAGTTGCACAAACATTTTATATATAAAGAGATCTAAACCCCTTGTGAGCACATCACAGAACCGGAAGTATAAATCACATCAAAGATTATAAATATTCTTTACTTGTTGAGACAACGCTGGTTATATAAACTCTTACATCTTAACCCCTTGTCTACCGGGCACTTAAACCCCCTTCCTGCCCAGGCCAAGGTTCAGCTTTCAGCGCTGTCGCACTTTGAATGACAATTACTCAGTCATGTGACCCTGTACACAGAGGACTTTTATCATTTTTTAAAGAAAATTTTACTTTCTTTTGGTGGTATTTAATCACCACTGGGGGTTTTTTTATTTTTTGCTAAACAAAAAA
This sequence comes from Aquarana catesbeiana, assembly GCF_042186555.1. Classification (NCBI taxonomy): domain Eukaryota; kingdom Metazoa; phylum Chordata; class Amphibia; order Anura; family Ranidae; genus Aquarana; species Aquarana catesbeiana. The sequence continues at coordinate 346,516,024 of NC_133330.1, forward strand.
GACCAAAAAAAAGAAACAAGAAAACTTTTCATAGTTTGTTTATAACATTTTGCAAACAGGTAATTTTTCTCCTTCATTGATGGGCACTGATAGATGTCACTATTAAATGGTCTGATGGGTGGCACTGGTGGGCATTGATGGGTGGCACTGGTGGGCACAGATGAGGCAGCGGCGGTAGCTCTCCATGCTCAGGACTGATGTCCCTCTGACGGTAGCCGGTGATCATTTTTTTTTTCTCCTCATGTTATCAGTGTAAGGAAACAATATAGCCGATTACCAGCTCTGTTTACATCATGTGATCAGTTGTCATTGGCTGACAGCTGATCACATGGTAAGGGGTCGGGATCGGCTCCTTACTCCGATCTTTGATCTGCCAAGTCTCATAGACTATATGATAACACAGAGCGCCCCGCAGGCAGCTCATGCTCGGGAGGACGTAAATGGACGCCCTCCTGACAATGAAGGCCGGGGCTGTAGCCCTCTGAGCTCTATTTCGGGTGTGAAGGGGTTAAAGGGACACACATCTCTTTTTATCAGCAGCTGTCTATATAAAGCACAGAACACATTGTTGTAGCGCAGGGATCAAAAAAACTCCCAGAAAAGACCGGAATTTATTTTATTTTTTTCAATCATTTCAAGGACTTTCAAGCAGAAACAAAGTGGAGAAAGTACATTTTCCCCTTAAAGCGGGGTTCCGGCCGCAAATTTTTTTTTTTAAAGTTAGCAGCTACAAACACTGTATCTGCTGACTTTAAATAAGTACTTACCTGTCCTGGGTGCCCACAATGTCGTCCGCCCGAGGCCGACCCATCCCTCGGCTCTCAGGTCCCGGCACCGCCATCCTAGGTAAGGGAAACAGGCAGTGGAGCCTTGCGGCTTCACTGCCAGTTTCCTACTGCGCATGCGCAAGCGGTGCTCCGTTCTGTGAATGGCCCCCGTGGTGTTCTGGGAACACACGCAGTTCCCAGAAGGCAACAGGGCCGCTCACCGAGGAGAAGAACACGCCGCGGAATAGGAAGAAGCAGATTAGGAACTGCCTAGCAACAAGGGTTTCAGGTAAGTAATTTTTTTTTTCACGTTTTTTTTTTTAATTTTTTGCAGATTTTTGATGCAATTTTTTTTTTTCAGGGTGGCCCTCCACTTTAATGGCTTAAAAGTACTTAATTGTTTGTTTATTTATTTTTTTCATTGTTAAAGTTCAGTTTAAAATGTTAATGTCCTGCAGAGACCATTTTAAAATTTCACTTTCTTTAAATAATTGCGTTTTTTTTTTTTTTTTTCCCCACACATTTTCACGTGTATATTTTATTAAATACTCGTGTGTAGATTAGGAATTGCTTTGAGTTGATTGGGTGAGGTAGTAGAAGAGTGTGAATGCCCCGCCCCCCTCTGAATTCTCCGAAACTTTGACTAGACGCCATTGTCTGCTCAGTCACTTCTCATCTCCATACTTACCCAGCATCCTCCTCACACTGTGCTGTTTAGTTTTTACATTTCTTTTATTTACCGTACATTTAAAAATTAAAATTATATATATATAAAATCTGTTTTTGTTTTTTTAAAGAATGAGTTTAAGAATAATAAAGTGACTTAGTAAATTGCCTCCCACTTATCTGAACAAGACTTGTCTGTAACTGGCAACAAACATCGATCCTGAGATCAGGTATACTCTGGTTTCTCTTCAGATCGAATAAATCTTTCGCCTTTTACTAAAGATTTCCGTGGAGAGGAACAATTATGAGTTTCTAATAATTTTTTGATGCCTGGCTGATGCTGGGCTTGCTTGTTGGTTTAATATCAGAATTCAATGATCTGGAATAGGAACATTTCACTTTCTGTATTCAGATGGAATATATTGTACAATGTTACTGCTGAAGAATTCTTGTATGATGTGTGTCTGTGAAATACAAAGTTGCAGTCGTGTTGGAAAGTTAAATTATAAAAATAAAAAGACAGATTAATTAAAATGGCAAAAAAACAACAAAGGATAATTTTCCAGTCTTTTGTTAAAACCGATTCATTATATCTGATGGAGGGAGGAGAAGAGGAAATGATGGGTGAAAACTGTTATAAAAATATCTCCAGTTAATAAACAAACAATTGATTTTGCTGACAGAATATAATAATAGAAAGAAATTCAACTCCCAGAAAAGATCGTCATTTTTTCAATCATATCAAGGACTTTCAAGCTGAAAACAAAGTGGAGAAAGTTTTTTTTTATTTTTCTTTTGGCGTAAAAGTGCATAATGATTATATAAGCCGTCGTTTCTTTTGCGTTATTTATTTCTCAATTGTTTCTTTTTTTTTTTTTTTCATTACTAAAGTGCTGCTCAGAATGTAAATGTCACACAAAGAGACCATTGTAAGGTTTCACTTTCTTTAAATCATTGTGTTTTTTTTTCACGTGTATATTTTATTAAATACTCATGTGTAGATTAGGAATTGCTTTGAGTTGATTGGGTGAGGTAGTAGAAGAGTGTGAATGCCCCGCCCCCCTCTGAATTCTCCTAAACTTTGACTAGACGCCATTGTCTGCTCAGTCACTTCTCATCTCCATACTTACCCAGCATCCTCCTCACACTGTGCTGTTTATATTTTTAATGTATTTTATTTACTGTACATTTAAAAATTATATATATATATATAAGATCTTTTTTTTTTTTTTTTTTTTTTTCAAGAATGAGTTTAAGAATAATAAAGTGACTTAGTGAATTGCCTCCCACTTATCTGAACAAGACTTGTCTGTAACTGGCAACAAACATCGATCCTGAGATCAGGTATACTCTGGTTTCTCTTCAGATCGAATAAATCTTTCGCCTTTTACTAAAGATTTCCGTGGAGAGGAACAATTATGAGTTTCTAATAATTTTTTGATGCCTGGCTGATGCTGGGCTTGCTTGTTGGTTTAATATCAGAATTCTAATAATTGTTCTTATTATAACTAAATTATTATCATTGGAGTTTGTTCTGTAATGTTAAAGACATTTCATAGCCCACCAAACCTTCATTGTAATAGAGTCTTTAAAGGAGAAGTAACAAAAAATAGACATGTACATATCTCCATGCTGCAGCTGTCCCCTCCTCCGCCAGCTATAAGCCCAAGAACTGATCGATCACATGACCTCTGTTTGCTCAGTTCTCAATCTGCTCGGAGCATGGGGGAGGGGAGACGGTCTACCTGTTGGATTCTATAAGAAATCCTGGAGCTTTATTGCAGAGCACATCCTGGAAATGTACAATATATCTTTCTACCAGGGAATATTCCGGATACGATGAGGCCGGGGGGAGGGGGGGGGGGGGGGGGTTCATCGCTCTAATATATAAAAAAGGTGACAGGAGAAAGAGAATCTCAGATAATTCTCTGATGTGACCTGATTTATTACACCCAAATAAATAACCAGTAAAAAAGTAATAAACTAGAGATCTGATGAAAGCCTTCCATACAGGATCACACGTGTTTTTTTTCTTTTCGAAGTTATCCGTAAGATCTCTGCAAATCTCCTGTCGGTGATTAAAGGGCCTTTACAGAGGAATAACCGGCCAGATTCTTATAAATGGGAAAATAAGTGAGAACTTCACCATCAAATCGAGAGTAAGACGGCCCCCCCCCCCCCCCCCCCCCGTTTTTTATCAAACCTCTATTGAAATATGTTCAAAAAGACAAACTTTTTAGGTTTGTTTGCTCCAGGGAGTGGCGGACAAGGGGTTAAAGCCATGGCTTATCTGGATAACCTTGTTTTCTTGGGTCAGACACAACAAGATCTTCAGGCCGGGTTCACATGAATTCCTCGCATCTAATTCACAATAGCAGGAGATTTTGTCCGGCTCTCTATTTATTTATATCTCTATGGTGCTCTCTATGGAGTTCTCTATGGTGCTCTCTATGGTGCTCTCTATGGAGCTCTCTATGGTGCTCTCTATGGTGTTCTCTATGGAGCTCTCTATGGAGCTCTCTATGGAGCTCTCTATGGCGTTCTCTATGGAGTGCTCTCTCTATGGAGTTCTCTATGGAGCTCTCTATGGCGTTCTCTATGGAGCTCTCTATGGCGTTCTCTATGGAGCTCTCTATGGCGATTTCTATGGAGTTCTCTATGGCTCTCTATAGAGCTCTCTATGGACTTCTCTATGGCTCTCTCTATAGAGCACTCTATGGAGTTCTCTATGGCTATCTATGGAGTTCTGTATGGAGCTCTCTATGGAGTTCTCTATGGTGCTCTCTATGGACTTCTCTATGGCTCTCTCTATAGAGCACTCTATGGAGTTCTCTATGGCTATCTATGGAGTTCTGTATGGAGCTCTCTATGGCGATTTCTATGGAGTTCTCTATGGCTCTCTATGGACTACTCTATGGACTTCTCTATGGATCTCTCTATGGCTATCTATGTAGCTCTCTATGGAGTTGTCTATGGAGTTCTCTATGGCTCTCTATAGAGTTCTCTATGGAGCTCTCTCTATAGAGATCTCTATGGAGCTCTCTATGGAGCTCTCTATGGCTCTCTCTATGGAGCTCTGTATGGAGTTCTCTATGGATCTCTCTATGGCTATCTATGGAGTTTTCTATGGTGCTCTCTATGGCTCTCTATGGCGCTCTCTATGGCTCTCTATGGTGCTCTCTATGGAGCTCTCTATGGCGCTCTCTATGGCTCTCTATGGTGCTCTCTATGGAGCTCTCTATGGATCTCTCTATGGACTTCTCTATGGCTCTCTCTATAGAGCACTCTATGGAGTTCTCTATGGCTATCTATGGAGTTCTGTATGGAGTTCTGTATGGAGTTCTCTATGGAGCTCTCTATGGCGATTTCTATGGAGTTCTCTATGGATCTCTCTATGGAGCTCTCTATGGAGCTCTCTATGGTGCTATCTATGGAGCTGGTTCACATATCTCCACAGCGGCTCCAGTAAGTTTTGAACATAATTGCTGTGCGTCTTTTGGTCTGTTTTAGGTCTGAATTCAGTCAACAAATTCAGGCTGAAATGGTGAACCAGGACACACCGGACCCCTACTGTGGACTGCATGCGGCTCATATGTGAGCCCAGCCTAATAGAGCCAATTTACATGTTAAAATCTTGTGTTCAGCTTCAGGAATGGCAGTTAATTGGAGTAAAAGTAAAATGGAGGGGGAGGTTTGTATCCACATAGAAGGTGTCCCTATTGTGAAGGAAACAAAAGTTCTGGGTGTACCTTTGATAGGGATTTGAAAGGAGAGGAACAGGAACCTCTAAGCCCCATACAAACTATTAGATTGTCTGCAGATTTTTGTCTTCAGATTACAGAATCCATGTAGTACGAGGGCCGGTCTGATTGCATACAAATTGAAACTCTTAAGGTTTGTCCTCATATATTATACGGTTTTGGTAAATCTGAAGACAAAAATCTGCAGAAAATCTAATAGTGTGTGTGGGGGACTTAAGGGAACTTACATTGTCAGGGAAGACTTTGGCTGGTAGCCCTATTATATTACCCCTGTTGCTGTACACATTAGTATTTCCACCCTCCGTTTTGTTGATACAAAGGACCACCAGACAAATATTCTTCTATTTTTGGGGATCTTTAATGGAGCACTTATCCCGCTATAAAATAATGCTGGGACAATTGAATGGTGGGTTTGATTTCCCAAATATAAAGAATTCTATCCATTTGCACTACTGGTGCATTATTCTCAGAGTGCGGAAAGTGGGAGATCGGCACCAATCACGATAAGATGAGTAGAAAAAATACTGCGCTAAGTAAACTAAATATGTACAAACGAGCAGCTGAAACAAGTGAGATCCACAAATATATAAGAATAATAATTATAGTGAGACCGCGCTAAAAATTCATGTGATAAACAGATCGACCACATATATATATATATATAAATATATCTGAAATTACTTCCAACACACCAAAAAGTGAAAAAAGATATATAAATAAAAAATAGTTCATAAAATACAAAAATTAATAAATGAACTTTTGAATTGACTCCAAAACAGCACCATAAATCCGTGCACCTCCCCCACATAAAGTGCGTGTTTACTGGAAGGCAAGCTACAGCTAATACCCAGCCAGGGCCTTTATCCAAGGAGTATATACCACCAACTCAGAGATTACTCAGCACGATGACGTCAGCACGCCACTCCCCCCGATGCATGTTTTGTCACACACTGACGTCGTCCCGAGGCACCTCTGGCCAAATGCGGTACTGCACCGCCCATTAGCTTAAATTCCGCTCATTTTGCGAGACAACACTTGCTAACCGAGTCAGATTTTTTTTTAAAAAAAGTTGCTCGTCTTTCAAAACGCTCGTTAACCGCGTTACTTGTAAACCAAGGTTCCACTGTAAATGGAAAATTTTGGTTTGCCAATATATAATATGATTTATTAAATGATAGGAAAAATATGTATGTCAATTTGCATTGTGCAAATCTTTAACTGGCTTTCTTCAAATGCAGTAATGTTACTATGTATATCATTTTGATATATTTTGAGAACTTCCCACGTGCTCCATTTTGGTAAGTGCCGTCCTATCCCACTCTTTTTAAGGGATCCTTTATAAAGCACAGAGCAACGCGCTATGTACCCCAATTCCATTGCTGGGCGCCTTCTAGGTTTCCGAAGAAGCCAGTTGTGACAAGTGTCTGCTGATTGTGACCAGTGTCTGCTGATTGTGACAAGTGTCTGCTGATTGATTGTGACAAGTGTCTGCTGATTGTGACAAGTGTCTGCTGATTGATTGTGACAAGTGTCTGCTGATTGTGAGAAGTGTCTGCTGATTGTGACAAGTGTCTGCTGATTGTGAGAAGTGTCTGCTGATTGTGAGAAGTGTCTGCTGATTGTGACAAGTGTCTGCTGATTGTGACAAGTGTCTGCTGATTGTGACAAGTGTCTGCTGATTGATTGTGACAAGTGTCTGTCTGCTGATTGTGACAAGTGTCTGCTGATTGTGACCAGTGTCTGCTGATTGTGACCAGTGTCTGCTGATTGTGACAAGTGTCTGCTGATTGTGACAAGTGTCTGCTGATTGTGACAAGTGTCTGCTGATTGATTGTGACAAGTGTCTGCTGATTGTGACAAGTGTCTGCTGATTGATTGTGACAAGTGTCTGTCTGCTGATTGTGACAAGTGTCTGCTGATTGTGACAAGTGTCTGCTGATTGTGACAAGTGTCTGCTGATTGTGAGAAGTGTCTGCTGATTGTGACAAGTGTCTGCTGATTGTGAGAAGTGTCTGCTGATTGTGAGAAGTGTCTGCTGATTGTGACAAGTGTCTGCTGATTGTGACAAGTGTCTGCTGATTGTGACAAGTGTCTGCTGATTGATTGTGACAAGTGTCTGTCTGCTGATTGTGACAAGTGTCTGCTGATTGTGACCAGTGTCTGCTGATTGTGACCAGTGTCTGCTGATTGTGACAAGTGTCTGCTGATTGTGACAAGTGTCTGCTGATTGTGACAAGTGTCTGCTGATTGATTGTGACAAGTGTCTGCTGATTGTGACAAGTGTCTGCTGATTGATTGTGACAAGTGTCTGTCTGCTGATTGTGACAAGTGTCTGCTGATTGTGACAAGTGTCTGCTGATTGTGACAAGTGTCTGCTGATTGATTGTGACAAGTGTCTGTCTGCTGATTGTGACAAGTGTCTGCTGATTGTGACAAGTGTCTGCTGATTGTGACAAGTGTCTGCTGATTGATTGTGACAAGTGTCTGCTGATTGTGACAAGTGTCTGCTGATTGTGACAAGTGTCTGCTGATTGATTGTGACAAGTGTCTGCTGATTGATTGTGACAAGTGTCTGCTGATTGATTGTGACAAGTGTCTGCTGATTGTGACAAGTGTCTGCTGATTGTGACAAGTGTCTGCTGATTGATTGTGACAAGTGTCTGCTGATTGATTGTGACAAGTGTCTGCTGATTGATTGTGACAAGTGTCTGCTGATTGATTGTGACAAGTGTCTGCTGATTGTGACAAGTGTCTGCTGATTGTGAGAAGTGTCTGCTGATTGTGAGAAGTGTCTGCTGATTGTGACAAGTGTCTGCTGATTGTGAGAAGTGTCTGCTGATTGTGACAAGTGTCTGCTGATTGTGACAAGTGTCTGCTGATTGTGACAAGTGTCTGCTGATTGATTGTGACAAGTGTCTGTCTGCTGATTGTGACAAGTGTCTGCTGATTGTGACAAGTGTCTGCTGATTGTGACAAGTGTCTGCTGATTGTGACAAGTGTCTGCTGATTGATTGTGACAAGTGTCTGCTGATTGATTGTGACAAGTGTCTGCTGATTGTGACAAGTGTCTGCTGATTGATTGTGACAAGTGTCTGCTGATTGATTGTGACAAGTGTCTGCTGATTGTGACAAGTGTCTGCTGATTGTGACAAGTGTCTGCTGATTGTGACCAGTGTCTGCTGATTGTGACAAGTGTCTGCTGATTGTGACCAGTGTCTGCTGATTGTGACAAGTGTCTGCTGATTGTGACAAGTGTCTGCTGATTGTGAGAAGTGTCTGCTGATTGTGACAAGTGTCTGTTGATTGTGACAAGTGTCTGCTGATTGTGAGAAGTGTCTGCTGATTGTGACAAGTGTCTGTCTGCTGATTGTGACCAGTGTCTGCTGATTCCCGCTATGCAGCTGTAAAGACATGTAGATGAGGTTGTCCTGCTCTATAGAGGTCTTCTCTGGTTGTCCCCGGCTGTAGGCTGTCCTTCCGCTTTTCTTTATTTGCATAACCCTAATGGAGCTCAGATAAGATATATTTTGACATTTTTATCTTGATAAACTCTTTAGTGATGTTTGACTTTCCTTTTTATATTCTTTATCATTTCTGCACTTTATTTGGCTGTTTTTCCTTAGAAATGATCTGTGGAGTCGCTATGAGTAGAGCAGCCTCTGTGTGCCGCCGGAGACCACGCTGAGCCCGCTGGTTCAGTATACTCTGGTTTCTCTTCAGATCGAATAAATCTTTCGCCTTTTACTAAAGATTTCCGTGGAGAGGAACAATTATGAGTTTCTAATAATTTTTTGATGCCTGGCTGATGCTGGGTTTGCTAATTTGGTGAAAAACAGTTTGAGTTCCTTTGATTCAGGAAGATGCTGGGACGGTGTTAATGTTGGTGGTCAGTGTGGCCTAGTAAACCATTCCATGGTCTTGGTCTTCCTGCCAGTTGTCGGACTGTTGGAATAAATGTGGAGAAGTTGGCTGTGTCCTGCAGAGCTTTGTCTTCTCTAATTTGCACGGAACTCTCCATCGTAGCTCAGTCATTATTTTTTCACCCGTTATGTAGCTGAGCTTTCCTACCTTCACCTACTTTTTCTGTCATCTCATGATCTGCCTGCATTAAATAGAGAGTCACAGAGACCCAGTTATGACATCAATGGGTCTAAAATAAGAGATGAAATGACAACAGAAAAAGGTTTTATATAAAAAAAATAAAAATTTCATTAGAATGTTGCTGAGGGGGGAACCAGGGAAGGTAAAATATAAGCCGATGAAACTTCAGCTTTAATATAGAAAGTTTCTGGTGACCCATCGCAGTTCTCTGACGCTCTCTCTCTCCTGTTGGTAGTAATTTGATCGGTGATGTTTGTGTCCTGGAAGATATGACGTGTCACCTGCCGCTTATCGAGATCCGGATCACAGAGTGCTTTGGTGAGTAGATGAAGGTAGCTGTGATTTCTGAACACATTAATATCATCAGAAAACTTCTAAAATAACACTAAGGGGTCTATTTAATGACAAGTTCCCTGGACCGGTGTCACGCGCATTCACACAGCCATCACTAATTGTCAACATATATCACCTAACATGTTTATTTCCTGTGATCGTCAGCTCCATCCAGTGGCAGTAATGAGGTATTTTCCTGATTGAGTTATTTCAGGAATATACCACATAATGGTCAGTAGATGGAGCTGATGATCATTGGAGATACATATAGTAGACAAAACTTGGGATTAAATGACATCTGTACGAATGCAGGAGACATTCATCCAGGGAATTTCTTTGTAAATAGACCTTAAAGTGATTCTAAAGGTTGTTTTCTTTTTTTTATAAAAAGCAAACATGTCATATTTACCTGCTCTGTGCAGTGGCTGTGCACAGAGCACCCCCAATCCTCTTCTTATCGGGTCCTCCACCGGCGGTCCTCCCCCTTGACCAGTGCCCTAAAGAGCAGGCCGCTTGCTATGTGAGGAACCGGTGCACACTCGCTCCCGAGCCCTGCTCTATTCATCTATAAGACACATAGAGCCAAGACTCGGCCAACGCCCTCTCTCCTCATTGGTTCACTGCTGTTTCTCCGCTAATGTGGTGAGAGACCTGGGACAGCCGAGGCTCATGTGCACATCACTGGATCGAGAGGAGACTCAGGTGAGTATTGGGGGGGGGGGGAGCAGCACACAGAAGGGTTTTTTTTTTACCTTCTTGCATTAAAGCCAACCACTTTACCTGCCCCATGCCAGGTACAGGCAATGACTTGGTGAATAGAAGTTATTCAAAGTCTGATTACACCCATAAGTGATACGTGACACGGGGTGGATACTGGCATTATAATTCACCTTGTAGATTTTGAAATTAGTTGTAGAATGTTTTGCTCTTACAAGGGGTCCCACTGCAGCTGCTGCTATGTTTTCTAAATTTTATATGACGGATAAATGCAGCAGGAGAAGGAAGACTGCTCCATGATGTTAGATTGGGGGATTTCCCAGCTCCAGTTCACGTGAACTATCAGAAGTTGCTGTGACCTCATACATTATATGACCCAAAGTCTATGGACACCTGACCATCACATCTACAGTACATTCCATTCCAGAACCATGGCTGTTATTATTGGGCTGATTCCTTTGAGGGTATAACAGCCTCCACTCTTCTAGGAGGGCTTTCTACAAGATTGTGGAGGGTGTCTGTGTGAATTTGTGCCCATTTGTGAGGTCAGGTTCTGATGTTGGATGAGAAGACCTGGCTCGCCATCGGTGCTTCAATTCATCCCAAAGCTGTTCGGGAGGGTTAAGGTGAGGCCTCTGAGCTTGTTGGACTTTCCATACCAAAACCATGACTATTAAAATATATTTGCACCCCCCCCGTGGCCATTAGGATTGAGTTGCCCCCCTCCTTTTGTGGCTATAACATTCTCCAGTCTTCTGAGACCGCTTTCCACTGAATTTTGGAGGGTGTATGTGGGAATTTGCACTCATTTCTGAGGTCAAGTATTGGTGTTGGATGTGAAGACCTGGCTCACCACTGGTGTTCCAATTTATCCCAAAGGTGTTCAGGAGATCAGGACACTTATGTTCATCCACAACAAACTCATCAAATCAAGTCTTTATGGAGATGTTGGTTGAGAAGTCCTGACTCATACCAATTCATCCCAAAGGTGTTCAGTAGGTATGAGACTGGTCAAACCATATCATCATGGAGATGTTGGTTGAGAAGTTTTGACTCATTCTAATTCATCCCAAAGGTGTTCAGTAGGGTTGAGGTCAGGACACTCGAGTTCCTCCACACCAAACTGGTCACACCACGTCTTTATGAACCTGGCTTTGTACACAGGGGGGAACAGAAAAGGGTCTTCACCAAACTGTTACCACAAGGTTGGAAGAGGCCAATTGTCTACAATGTTGTTATATCTTGTAGTATTAACAGTATACTTCACTGGAGTCCTGACCTGAACTCCGTCATTTGGAAGGAGAGACCCATGTTTTTGACCATATAATGTATGTTGATATTGTTTACATTGTTGCCGTATAATATACAGGATCCAATTACACATAACAACCAATCAGCACTCATATTTTGCTGTTCTCTAATGATCTAATGGATCTTTCTGCAGATGAAGGGATTGATGTCCGATTACGAGGAATAAAGATCAAGTCCTCCAAGGAAAGGGATTTGGGTCTCAGGGCTGACATGTTTCTTCCCCCTAACCTGGTACGATACCCGCGTCTGGAGGCCATCGACCCCGACGTCTTGTACAGGAGAGCCATGATCCTCCAGAGGTCAGATTTTCCACCAATCTCTTCCTGTACCCATTGGATAGGTCATGATGTAGAAGATACTGGAGCTTTAACAAGTTCAGGAAAAAAGAATCTTTTTTAGCTTTGGAGTGGGTGGAATTAGAGCCATTATTGAGTGTTCCAAACCACCACACTTTCCATAAGGAAATCTACTCTTTCTTGCTGTTGTTTTGACTACAGTTTCACCAGACATGAAGTAATAAAAAATCGACAACACAGATCTAAATCACAATAATTCTTCAGGTGGTGAGGAGCGCTTTATTACTTAGGAGTCTATCTATAGAAAACTCACTGTATGAAATGATATTCACACAGCTGCAGTGAAAAATCTCCAATGATCCTCAGCGCCATCTACTGTCCATAATGTGGTATTTTGCTCATTGAAGTATTTCAGGAAAATAACACATTATGGCCACTAGATGGCAGTTATGATTTTAGGAAGTAATCATAGTAAAGAAGATCTATCACCTGAAGACAGGACAGGGGATCCTGTGCACACAGCACTTGTTCCCGTCTAAATCTGTGCTGCGCTGTGTGGTTGGATATCTAGACCCATCCACTTGTCTAGGTGTGACAACACAGAGGGATGAAGGTGGAGTTCTGAGTGATAGCTTAGGACAGGGGTCTCCAAACTTTTCAAGCAAAGGCCCAACTTACTGTCCTTCAGACTTTAGGGGGGGTTGGATTGTGGCCAGTGGAAAATGTCTGAGGCCCATCTTCAGTGAGAATAAACATGGCCTTGGGGTTTGTGGTCAGTAGGAGGAGGAGTAATGCCCCATCATTGGTATTATTGGGAGTAATATTATCTCATCATTGGTATCAGTGGAAGATATAGTGCCCCATTATTGGTGTCAGTAGGGGGAATATTGCCTCATATCAGAAAAAAGTACTGCAAGGGCCAGATAAAGGCCAGCAAAGGGCCACATCCGGAGAAAAACACAAGCTGACAGCAGCACACGGCGGTCACTACACTAGGGGGTCTCAGTCTGGTGTAGTCAGTGTGTGACATTGTCAGCTTTGTGTTTTTATGAATGAAATCCCATCAATCCTAACGATGACCATTCCCACTCTCTGTGCCCCCGAATAGAAGGTCCAGACTTGGTGTAGAGGAGAAATGAAGAGTCAGCAGCTGCCGGATGGAGAGGGTGGGGGGGGCTCAGTGCCGGCTGTAACTCCCCTATCATGGGACAACCCTTACTTTTAGTCTGGAGGGGGGGAGGGGGAGCTACAACCATCAATGACAGAAAAGAAAGTTGTATTTTATTCGGCATCCTCGGCTTGGGTTTGAATGGGGACAAGTTCTATGTGCACCGGAACCCCCCCGGGGGACGTAACAAGCGCCGTCTTCTGGCGATAAAGATTTAGACCCCGTTCACACTGAGGGCGTTATGCAGGCGCTATAGCGTTAAAAATAGCGCCTGCAATCCGCCCTCAAACAGCTGCAGCATTGTCTCCAGTGTGAAAGCCCCGAGGGCACGGGAGAGCGGTGGACTTTCACACCGGAGCGCTGCGCTGGCAGGACATCAGGAAAAGTCCTGTCAGCAGCTTCTTTGGAGCGGTGTGTTTACCGCTCCTCCACCGCTGCTCCCCATTGAAATCAACAGGGAAGCGCTGGGATACCGCCAGCAAAACGCAGATATTGCAGGCGGTTTTAACCCTTTCTCGGCCGCTAGCGGGGGGCAAAAGCGCACCCGCTAGCGGCCGAAATGCGCCGCAAATCCGATGGTAAAACGCCGCCATAAATAGTGGCGTTTTACCGCCGACGCTATAGGTGTCTCGGTGTGAAAGGGGTCTTAAACAAGACATGGCGAGTTTTTGTTGCCGCTGAGTGATTTGTTTTCTAAATAGACCCCATAACTTGTATTTTATTTATCCTAAGACTTGTGTCGGTGATCTTTAGGAAAAAGTAATATAATAGATGCGACCTATCACAACATAATTCTAGCAATGACAAGCCTCCATCCCTAATATGTATACAACAAAAAAAGAGAGAGGGAATGGGACTTTATATGAGGCAAGTCATTAGATTGTTCAGTTTATTAAGAAATAGCAGATTACATTAAGGAAAGTATCAATCTGTAATACAAATATAAATATAAAACAATTGTACAGAATAATAAATAAACATCTTAATTACAAAAGGACCCTCATCCATTCATAAAAGTTCAATGAACATGATCGATTTTACATGGTAGACCAAAATTGTTTAAAGCATCAGTTTGATATATAACTCGTTTCATGGCTCTGGCCAATCATCAGGAGTAAGATGCTTTGAAAATAAATCAGTAATGTTTATAAGTAGGGATATCCTTTAAACGGAGAAACAATTTCTCAAAAATAAAGGTGTGTAACTTACAGTGCGGCCAAATGGTGGCGCCCAACCTAGGATCCAAAGGAAGAAGGGGGACAAGGATGATCATCTCACCCGGGGCTCATCCAGGCCAGAACTCAGCAGCCAGGTGAGGACCAGGTGACCAGGTCACAGCCATGTGGTTCTGGTGTGTGCTTGTCAGTCCAAACTGCTCTGCAATGGTAAGAAAATGAAATCATGTGAAATTAATGTAAGTAATGAGTGGAGCCTATATCAGTAGATGAGTGAAGTGATGAATGGTGTTGTGATAGAGTGTATGAACTAAAAAAACTAAGAAAAAAACCCACAAAAACTAAATAAAAAAGTAAGTGATTGTATCCAAATCAAAAATGAATAACGGACTGTGTAATGTGATGTGATGTGTAATGTGATGTGTAATGTGATGTGATGTGTAATGTGATGTGTAATGTGATGTGTAATGTGATGTGTAATGTGATGTGATGTGTAATGTGATGTGATGTGTGATGTGATGTGATGTGTAATGTGATGTGATGTGTAATGTGATGTGATGTGTAATGTGATGTGATGTGTGATGTGATGTGATGTGTAATGTAATGTGATGTGATGTGATGTGATGTGTAATGTGATGTGTAATGTGATGTGATGTGTAATGTGATGTGATGTGTAATGTGATGTGATGTGTAATGTGATGTGATGTGTAATGTGATGTGATGTGTAATGTGATGTGATGTGATGTGATGTGATGTGTAATGTGATGTGTAATGTGATGTGATGTGATGTGTAATGTGATGTGATGTGATGTGTAATGTGATGTGATGTGTAATGTGATGTGATGTGATGTGTAATGTGATGTGATGTGTAATGTGATGTGATGTGTAATGTGATGTGATGTGTAATGTGATGTGATGTGTAATGTGATGTGATGTGATGTGTAATGTAATGTGATGTGTAATGTGATGTGATGTGTAATGTGATGTGATGTGTAATGTGATGTGATGTGTAATGTGATGTGATGTGATGTGTAATGTGATGTGATGTGATGTGTAATGTGATGTGATGTGTAATGTGATGTGATGTGTAATGTGATGTGATGTGTAATGTGATGTGATGTGTAATGTGATGTGATGTGTAATGTGATGTGATGTGTAATGTGATGTGATGTGATGTGTAATGTGATGTGTAATGTGATGTGATGTGTAATGTGATGTGTAATGTGATGTGATGTGTAATGTGATGTGATGTGATGTGTAATGTGATGTGTAATGTGATGTGATGTGTAATGTGATGTGTAATGTGATGTGATGTGTAATGTGATGTGTAATGTGATGTGTAATGTGATGTGATGTGTAATGTGATGTGTAATGTGATGTGTAATGTGATGTGTAATGTGATGTGATGTGATGTGTAATGTGATGTGTAATGTGATGTGATGTGATGTGATGTGATGTGTAATGTGATGTGTAATGTGATGTGTAATGTGATGTGATGTGTAATGTGATGTGTAATGTGATGTGATGTGTAATGTGATGTGTAATGTGATGTGATGTGTAATGTGATGTGTAATGTGATGTGATGTGTAATGTGATGTGATGTGTAATGTGATGTGTAATGTGATGTGATGTGATGTGATGTGATGTGTAATGTGATGTGATGTGTAATGTGATGTGATGTGTAATGTGATGTGATGTGTAATGTGATGTGATGTGTAATGTGATGTGATGTGTGATGTGATGTGATGTGTAATGTGATGTGATGTGTAATGTGATGTGATGTGTAATGTGACCTGGTCACCTGGTCCTCACCTGGCTGCTGAGTTCTGGCCTGGATGGGATTCCTCACCTCAGCCCCGGGTGAGATGATCATCCTTGTCCCCCTTCTTCCTTTGGATCCTAGGTTGGGCGCCACCATTTGGCCGCACTGTAAGTTACACACCTTTATTTTTGAGAAATTGTTTCTCCGTTTAAAGGATATCCCTACTTATAAACATTACTGATTTATTTTCAAAGCATCTTACTCCTGATGATTGGCAAGAGCCATGAAACGAGTTATATCAAACTGATGCTTTAAACAATTTTGGTCTACCATGTAAAATCGATCATGTTCATTGAACTTTTATGAATGGATGAGGGTCCTTTTGTAATTAAGATGTTTATTTATTATTCTGTACTTTCTTCTGTACAATTGTTTTATATTTGTATTACAGATTGATACTTTCCTTAAT
This sequence comes from Aquarana catesbeiana, assembly GCF_042186555.1. Classification (NCBI taxonomy): domain Eukaryota; kingdom Metazoa; phylum Chordata; class Amphibia; order Anura; family Ranidae; genus Aquarana; species Aquarana catesbeiana. The sequence goes on from NC_133330.1 coordinate 346,532,550, forward strand.
GTAATCTGCTATTTCTTAATAAACTGAACAATCCAATGACTTGCCTCATATAAAGTCCCATTCCCTCTCTCTTTTTTTGTTTTAGGAAAAAGTAAATCTAGGATAAGGAATAGAAGTGTCACTCCACATGCAGAATAAGATTTTATTTGAAATCTCCAAGGAGAAGCCAATGTCTTTATGTCCTCCCCTCTCAGCCATCTCTATAGCCCTGAAGAAGGGAAACTCACAGCCCCCGAAACGTCTTGGCTTTTTCTTGGCATTTTTAAATAAAATAATTCAAATCGCAGGAAGTGGTTCTTCTATTCACCAATGTAATCCCTCCTGATCTAGGGGCATAAAGGAGAGAAAGAAATTCTGGGACTTTGAATGTGCCACAGAGAGATCAAACACATATACCATATTGTCAAAAGTATTGGGACACACACATGAACTCAACCCGATAGAACACCTTTGGGATGAATTAGAGCGAAGACTGCGAGGTAGGCCTTCTCATCCAACATCAGTGCCTGACCTCACAAACGTTCTTCTGGAAGAATGGTCAAACATTCCCATAGACACCCTCCTAAACCTTGTGGACGGCCTTCCCAGAAGAGGTGAAGCTGTTATAGCTGCAAAGGGCGGAGCCAACTCAATATTGAACCCTCCGGACTAAGACTGGGAGGTCATTAAAGGTCATGTGTGTGTAAAGGCAGGTGTCCCAATACTTTTGACAATATAGCATACATATCTCATAACAGGTCCCCTTCGGTTTTATGGTGCAGATGGTCAGTGGGGTGATTTTAGACACCAAACTGTCCCTGAAATCTGAGGTCTAACCCTATATAACTGTATATGATAATGATGTACAGAATGGTCGGCCAATCACCTCCTGTCCTCTTCTCCAGGTTTGTCAGGCTTCTTGACAACGTCATCAATCACCTCGTCCCCACCTGGGACCACAGCATCGGCACTTTCAGCCAGCTTAAGGTGAGAGTTTCTTACCATCCGCTTCGTAGATCGAATGTTATGACTCCCCATTTCTTGTATATATATATATACCCCGCTGATCACCCGTATACTCTGCTCCTGAATGCAGCACATTAAGCAGTTCCTGTTGATGTCGAAGCGCCGCACAGCGCTCATCACTCAGTGCTTGAAGGACTCAGAAACCACCAAACCCAACGTCATGCCTCGATTGTACATCAACCGCCGACTGGCCGTGGAGCACCGAGATAACCCTGCATTGGACCCCACCTACAAGAAGACCGTGTTCAGCCAGGTATGGGGGATACTGAATGGGTGATCTATGGGGGGGTGGATAAGGGGATCAAAGGGGTAACTATAACCATAGCAGCCCATGAAGGTGCCATGGGGCCCGGAGGACAGGGGGGGGCCCGGAGGACAGGGGGGGGGCCCAGAGGACAGGGGGGGACCCGGAGGACAGGGGGGGGCCCGGAGGACGGAGGGGGGGCCCAGAGAATGGAGGAGGGCCCGGAGGACAGGGGGGGGCCCGGAGGACAGGGGGGGGCCCGGAGGACGGAGGGGGGCCCAGAGGACGGAGGAGGGCCCGGAGGACAGGGGGGGGCCCGGAGGACGGAGGGGGGCCCAGAGGACGGAGGAGGGCCCGGAGGACGGAGGGGGGCCCGGAGGACGGAGGGGGGCCCGGGGGATGGAGGGGGACCCGGAGGACAGGGGGGGGCCTGGAGGACAGGGGGGGCCTGGAGGACAGGGGGGAGGACGGAGGAGGGCCTGGAGGACAGGGGGGGGCCCGGAGGACGGAGGGGGGCCTGGAGGACGTGGGGGGGGCCCGGAGGACGGGGGGGGCCCGGAGGACAGAGGGGGGCCCGGAGGACGGAGGGGGGCCCGGAGGACAGGGGGGGGCCCGGAGGACAGGGGGGGGCCCGGAGGACGGAGGGGGGCCCGGAGGACAGGGGGGGGCCCGGAGGACAGGGGGGGGCCCGGGGGACGGAGGGGGACCCGGAGGACAGGGGGGGCCCGGAGGACAGGGGGGGGCCCGGAGGACGGAGGGGGGCCCAGAGAATGGAGGAGGGCCCGGAGGACAGGGGGGGGCCCGGAGGACGGAGGGGGGCCCGGAGGACAGGGGGGGGCCCGGAGGACAGGGGGGGGCCCGGAGGACGGGGGGGGGCCCGGAGGACGGGGGGGGGCCCGGAGGACAGGGGGGGGCCCGGAGGACAGGGGGGGGGCCCGGAGGACGGAGGGGGGCCCGGAGGACGGGGGGGGCCCGGAGGACAGGGGGGGGCCCGGGGGACGGAGGGGGGCCCAGAGAATGGAGGAGGGCCCGGAGGACAGGGGGGGGGCCCGGAGGACGGAGGGGGGCCCGGAGGACAGGGGGGGGCCCGGAGGACGGAGGGGGGCCCAGAGAATGGAGGAGGGCCCGGAGGACAGGGGGGGGGCCCGGAGGACGGAGGGGGGCCCGGAGGACAGGGGGGGGCCCGGAGGACAGTGGGGGGGCCCGGAGGACGGGGGGGGGGCCCGGAGGACAGGGGGGGGCCCAAATGGGATCTGAAAAGGGCTTGTGAGGATGAAAGGTGTATTCTGATTTATTCCTTGCCCTCTATTCCCTTTCCATTAAGACTATTTCCTATGTATCACCCACCCAAACCCTCTAGAACAGCCTTTCTCAATCTTTTTACCCCAGACGAACCCCTAAAATAAATTTTGGGGTCTCAAGGAACCCTTACTGACCCCAATTACTTGTGGTCCAATGGGAAAGATGCCCCTTACATTGTTGGTCAGTATGAAGAATTCCGCCCTTACGGAGAGATCATTGGTGTCATGAAATTGGCCTGTAATGGCACCGAGTCCCTCCCCCGCTCCTGTCTTTGCTAGAACATTGTCCCTCCTGATCCTGCTGAGGCCGAACCCTCCGCCATATTGTGCCCACTCCATGCCAGAGAATTTTAAGTACCGTAGTTTGGCGCCATTTCACAGGCGGATGCAATGTTAAAGTGTGAAATGTTTGGTATCTATTTACTCGGCGTAACATCATCTTTTATGTTGTACATTTTTTTTAAACACCCATCATTTTATTCTATAGGGCCTCTGCAAATATATATATACACAGTGGAACCTGGGGTTGCGAGTAACGCAGTTAACGAACGTTTCGCAATCCAAGCACTGTATTTTTAAAAATCATAACTCAGTTTGCGAGTGTTGTCTTGCAAAACGAGCACGATTCAGGCCAAAGCGGTGAGCAGTACCACTTTTGGCCTGAGGTGGGGGGGGGGCCGAGCAGAGCCGAGCGTCACGTTTGGAAATGCACGGAAAGGCCCGAGTACAGCATGTCTGACCTCGGCAAATCTCGGGTAGGAAGTCTTTCCGAGGTCAGCCGAAGTGTCCTCGGCCTTTTCGGTCGTTTCCAAGGATCTCCAGCGCCCCCCCGCCTCTGGCCGCATGCGGTATTACATCCCATTGAAGTCAATGCGGAACAAATTATTTTCGTTTCCATTGACTTCAGTGGGAACATTCGCTTTTTTATGCGAGTACTTTGGATTACGAGCATTCTCCTGGAACAGATTATACTCGTAATCCGAGGTTCCACTGTATACTGTATATATATAATGTTTGGGGGTTCTGAGTAATTTTCTAGCATAAAAAAGTGGATTTTTACATGTAGGAGTGAAGTGTCAGAATTGGCCCGGTCAGCAAGTGGATAAAGAGATTTCTCCCTCTCCTTCCTCTGCAGGGGTCTCCAAACTACGGCCCTTCAGTTGTTCAGGAACTACAATTCCCATCATGCCTGTCATGTCTGTGAATGTCAGAGGTTTACAATGCCTCATGGGACGTGTAGTTCTGCAACAGCTGGAGGACCGTAGTTTGGAGATCCCTGGTCGAGGGGTCATTAGTACTCATAGGACTGGGTTCTCTGTACGCACCTCCTCCATACCTCTCCCGGGACCCTCCAGGGAAGCAGCCTCACTCAGGGTATGCTTGGCCCAGGCTAAAGAGCCTTTTGTAGACCCCCCCCAGCCCCCAGCTCCATAAGGGCCAGGAAGTCTACAGCCAGCGCTCCTGGGTTCAGATCTACTCCCCCCAGCCCCCTGCCCTGCCCAGGGCCTCCATGTGTTGGTTACACCTGAGCCGGTGTGAGGTGTTTGGCTCCTCCCAACCTGGCTTATATCTGGGCACTGACCCACCCATGACATCACTACAGGAGGGCTCTAACTAAGGGACCTAACACCTGATGACACTGTCTACCAGAGGCGTAACTAGAACCTTCAGGGCCCCGGTGCAAGGAACCATGAAGGGCCCCCTGACCTCTGCTCCCGGGGCCCTTTCTAATGATCCTGGTGTCCTTTTCTCCCATCGCGGGGCCCTTGATTATGGTCCTGCAGCAGGACCCCTTTCTGGCGTCTTTTACACATTTGAACCGATCGGACCACCCATTGTTTTGTATGGGGAGGCGGATGTAAACAGATGTGTCCATTTACACCTGCCTGCATCCGCTCCAATGAAAACAGACTAGCGGATTGGATAACAGTCAGACCGGTCCATAGAGGACAGCAGTCTGTGTCTGTGTCCACTCTGCACAAGTGGAGCAGACATGGACCTGTCATCCGCCTGCTCGGCGGGGATCAGCGGAAAGATCCCACACTGAGCAGGTGGATTTGCTTGGCAGAGTCCGCCCATGAGAAAGGGCCCTAAGGGGGAGCTCTGTGGACTGTAATGTAAAGGAAAACTGATGTAAGAGGTGCTCTGGGAATCCTGATGTAAGGGGGACTCTGCTCACCAAAGCCCCCCATGTACAGCAGAGTCCCCCTTTACATTACAGTCCACAGAGCTCTCCCTTACATAAGTGTGCTCAGAGGCTGGCGAGATAAGAGAGGAAGGGTGGGGGACACTTCCCTTACCATAGATGGAGGCTTGGGCCCTGGATTGGTCAGCAAACAAGATCTACTAGCCGGTGCTATACATACACTAAGGCTACTTTCACACTGAGGCTCTATAAATATCGCCTGCATAGCGCCTGTAAAGAGCCTCTCCTGTCTCTCTAGTATGAAAGCCTGAGGGCTTTTACACTGGAGCGGTGCGCTTGCAGGACAGTAAAAAAAAGTCCTGCATCTTTGCAGCGCTGTATACACCACTCCTAAATCACCCCTGCCCATTGAAAACAATGGGGCAGTGCTGCAAAACTGCCTGCAAAGCGCCGCTGCAGTGGCGCTTGGCGGGCGGGTTCAACCCCTTTTTTGCCGCTAGCGGGGGTTAAAACCACCTTGCTAGCAGCCGAATAGCGTCACTAAAACGACGGTAAAGCGGCACTAAAAATACCGCTAATGCCCGCCCCAGTCTGAAAGTAGCTATAGGCTGGCAGAGCATGCTGGGGCTTGTAGTGCACCACACTAGGGAAACCCCAGTGGGCTGCTGTGTTGAGGGGCTCTGGAGGGGACAACACAATCAGTCCCATCAATGACTGACCCACCTGTGTGCTGCTTTCTTTTCAGTCACTAAGAAGTTTCATTAAGAAACAAGGCGACTGGCTGACCTGGAGAGCTGTGGATCCTCTGGAGGGTTGCAGCATCCATAGTACAAGCTGGTGGCCTCCACTATCTACCTGCAGGCTGCTGGATTTTCTCTTTGCTAAGCATGGAGCTGCCAAGAATTGGAATGTGGGCGGGGCCACGGGGACACACAGGAGGGGGGTGGGAGGAGAAGATCCTGCTCTCTGTATCTCTTTCCTCTCCTGTCTGATGTCCGTGCGAGGAGGGGGGGGAGGGGCTGTCAGTGCGGGGTCCGAGCAGTGTGACAGAGAGTGTAATAGACACTCTCTGCTCATAACTGCCAGCCAGCAACCCCCGAGCCACATCCCGGGCTTTAGGGCCCCCCCACATGGGCAGAACTCCAGGGCCCAGTCGCAAGTGCAACTGGTGCGGCCGTGGAAATTCCGCCACTGCTGTCTACTGTAACCAGACACTATTCTAGAACAGAGCCTCTTGGTGGGAAGCTAGCTGCACCTGCCTACACATTGCTGGCTCTGCCGAGTGGTGGTGGTCCTGGAACTATGGAGACGCCATCGATTGATAAAGTCAATCAGTCACAACCCAAGTAACCCCTGGTACCCTCTTGAGGAACCCTGGTTTGGAATGGCTGCTGTAGAAGCTGGAAGTCACAGTATAGACACCACTACTGCACTGCTTCTCTACTGATCTCCGGGAGATTCCGGGTCCCACACCGAGCCGCTACAATCTGAACACAGGCGATCGGCCTCTCGGCACGGCAACATTCAGAGATCTCTTTACATTTTCTAATGAGTGTTCTCTATACAGAGGAGGAGGAGGAGCGTCAGGGAGGTGATGTGATGATCTCCGTCATTCCCAACCACAGAATTCCTTACATTTATCTCCTGTGTGTGATTGTTACATCCTCTCTTCTGTCCAAAGGCCCTGAGACTGCTGCTGGGTGCCGCCATCTTGGATGTGATATCAGCAGCCCCAGCAGACAGAAAGCCGTCACTCAACTGACACTCTATAGTGGGGGATGGAAACCTCGGCCCTCCAGCTGGGGTGAAACTACAAATCCCATCATCCCTCTGCCTCTAGGAGTCACGCCTGTGATTGTCGGGGTCCTGCAATGTCTCATGGGACCCCTGATCTATAGTGTTCCCCGTCACTCTAGTTTCACATCTAGGCGGCTGCAGTTGACACGTTTTTCCGGTGCGTTTTGCGCTGCGTTTTGTGGTGCATTTTCCGGTGCGTTTTGTACTGCGTTTTGTGGTGCATTTTCTGGTGCGTTTTGCGGTTGACACGTTTTTCCGGTGCGTTTTGCGCTCCATTTTGTGGTGCGTTTTGTGGTGCGTTTTGTGGTGCATTTTGTGGTGTGTTTTTGCGGTGCGTTTTCATGCGTTTTGCATTTTTCTCTCTCTGTAAAGCTGGCTGTTGAGGATCGGATTAGAAAGTCGGACGCTGCGTCCGAACAACCAATCAGTCATCAGCTGTCAGCGGAGTTCCCCACTTACAGCTGAATGTAAAAAAAGAATTACCAGCAATCCATACCTTTTGGGTCTGCTATGGATTTTGAGGTGGAACCCCACGCCAACATTTTTTAAAAACATTTTGTGAGGTCCCCCCAAAATCCACATCAGACACTTATTCAGCCCGGGAAAGGGAGGGGATGAGCGAGTGCCCCACCCCCTCCTGAACCATACCAGGCCACATGTCCTAAACACGGGGGAGGGTGGGGGGATCATTTATTTTTGGGGGGATAAAGGGGTCCAGTCAGGCATTTACAGTATATATATATATATAACAAGTAAAAATGTCATTTTTTAATTCAATGGGTGTGATTACCTGAATATTACTTTATTTCGGCAGTTTGCAATTCCTCTGCAGCAGGCAGAGTGGGGGAGGGGCAGAATTTGGGGCGGATCGGACATCCTGCATGCAGATTGGCTGACAAGGAACAAGCTGGCTGGGAGATACAGCGATGAGAGAGATGACCTCATCAGTCTGTTGCTGCTCCTTCACTGTCCAATCACAGGCTGGGGGGGGAGGTGACCTCACTGTGTTGCCTAACTGCAGCACAGGAAAGTCGGGTCTGTAGATGGGCTGTGCTGTGTGACAGAGCTGTGAGAAAGGGCCAGAACTGGATGGACAGAAGTGTAACAATGTAGAACATCCCCAATATATGTATTTCAATAGTAAATTCCGGAGTTCATCTTTATGAATTATAAATCCTTTATTCTCATGTATTGATCTTCTCCTTGTCTGATGTCAGGTGTACGAGGGTCTGAAGCCCACCGATAAGTCTGAGAAGCCTCTGGACTACAGGTCAGTCTGGGAATATATCTGCTAATCAATCTATTCATTGACATTATGAGACCTGTCCCCTCCCCCCCCTTTATATACTGATACAAACAACAGGCTAAATATGACTGAGAGACAGAAAATGCAATTCATGGCTTTTTGTGTTGTGGGAGGAAATCTGAACACATGGAGGAAACTCACAGAAACTGGGGGGAGGGGCAATATACCAACTCCATTCAGATAACGGCCATGGTGGCAACCGGAACCAGAATCCCAGTGCTACAAGGCTGCAAAATAACTACTTAGCTGTTGTGTTTATATTTTATGGATGCCGATGCCGAGACGGTGCATCAGGGACAGTGCATCAGTGCTGGTGCGTCGGGGACGATGCCTCAGGGACTGTGCGTCAGGGCCAGTGTGCCGGGGAGGGTGCGTTGCAGACTGTGCGATGGGGCTGGTGTTCCGGGGATGGTGTGCCGGGGAGGGTGTGCCGGGGAGGGTGCGTCGGGGACTGTGCGTCGCGGACTGTGCGTCGGGGACTGTGCGCCGGGGACTGTGTGATGGGGCCGGTGTGCCAGAGTCTGTGCGTGGGGGACTGTGCAATGGGACCGGTGGGCCGGGGGGGGGTGCGTCGGGGACTGTGCGTCGGGGACTGTGCGTCGGGGACTGTGCGCCGGGGACTGTGTGATGGGGCCGGTGTGCCAGAGTCTGTGCGTCGGGGACTGTGCGATGGGGCCGGTGGGCCGGGGGGGGTGCGTCGGGGACTGTGCGTCGGGGACTGTGCGCCGGGGACTGTGCGCCGGGGACTGTGTGATGGAGCCGGTGTGCCAGAGTCTGTGCGTCTGGGACTGTGTGATGGGGCCGGTGTGCCGGGGACTGTGCGATAGGGACTGTGTGATGGGGCCGGTGTTCCGGGGACTGTGTGCCAGGGACTGTGCGTCGGGGACTGTGTGATGGGGCCGGTGTTCCGGGGACTGTGCGTCGGGGACTGTGCAATGGGGCCGGTGTGCCGGGGGGGGGTGCGTTGGGGACTGTGCGTCGGGGACTGTGTGATGGGGCCGATGTGCCGGGGACTGTGCGTCGGGGACTGTGTGATGAGGCCGGTGTTCCGGGGACTGTGCGATGGGGACTGTGCGTCGGGGACTGTGTAATGGGGCCGGTGTTCCGGGGACTGTGCGCCGGGGACTGTGTGCCGGGGACTGTGCGTCGGGGACTGTGTGATGGGGCCGGTGTTCCGGGGACTGTGCGTTGGGGACTGTGTAATGGGGCCGGTATTCTGGGGACTGTGCACCGGGGACTGTGCGTCGGGGACTGTGTGATGGGGCCGGTGTTCCGGGGACTGTGTGTTGGGGACTGTGTGATGGGGCCGGTGTTCTGGGGACTGTGCGTTGGGGACTGTGTGATGGGGTCGGTGTTCCGGGGACTGTGCGTTGGGGACTGTGTGATGGGGTCGGTGTTCCGGGGACTGTGCGATGGGGCCGGTGTGCCGGGGGGGGGGGAGGTGCGTTGGGGACTGTGCGTCGGGGACTGTGTGATGGGGCCGGTGTGCCGGGGACTGTGTGTCGGGGACTGTGTGATGAGGCCGGTGTTCCGGGGACTGTGCGTCGGGGACTGTGTGATGGGGCCGGTGTTCCGGGGACTGTGCGTCGGGGACTGTGTGATGGGGCCGGTGTTCCGGGGACTGTGCGTTGGGGACTGTGTAATGGGGCCGGTGTTCCGGGGACTGTGCGCCGGGGACTGCGCGTCGGGGACTGTGTGCCGGGGACTGTGCGTCGGGGACTGTGTGATGTGGCCGGTGTTCCGGGGACTGTGTGCCGGGGACTGTGTGCCGGGGCCGGTGTTCCGGGGACTGTGCGTCGGGGACTGTGTGATGGGGCCGGTGTTCCGGGGACTGTGCGTTGGGGACTGTGTGATGGGGCCGGTGTTCCGGGGACTGTGCGTTGGGGACTGTGTAATGGGGCCGGTGTTCCGGGGACTGTGCGCCGGGGACTGCGCGTCGGGGACTGTGTGCCGGGGACTGTGCGTCGGGGACTGTGTGATGGGGCCGGTGTTCCGGGGACTGTGTGCCGGGGACTGTGCGTCGGGGACTGTGTGCCGGGGCCGGTGTTCCGGGGACTGTGCGTCGGGGACTGTGTGATGGGGCCGGTGTTCCGGGGACTGTGCGTTGGGGACTGTGTGATGGGGCCGGTGTTCCGGGGACTGTGTGCCGGGGACTGTGTGCCGGGGACTGTGCGTCGGGGACTGTGTGCCGGGGCCGGTGTTCCGGGGACTGTGCGTCGGGGACTGTGTGATGGGGCCGGTGTTCCGGGGACTGTGCGTTGGGGACTGTGTGATGGGGCTGGTGTTCCGGGGACTGTGCGTTGGGGACTGTGTGATGGGGCTGGTGTTCCGGGGACTGTGCGTCGGGGACTGTGTGATGGGGCTGGTGTTCCGGGGACTGTGCGTCGGGGACTGTGTGATGGGGCCGGTGTTCCGGGGACTGTGTGATGGGGCCGGTGTTCCGGGGACTGTGCGTTGGGGACTGTGTGATGGGGCCGGTGTTCCGGGGACTGTGCGTTGGGGACTGTGTGATGGGGCCGGTGTTCCGGGGACTGTGCTCCCCCCACTGCTCTTTTTAAGGGAAATCGGTCAATTTTTTTACATTGACAATTTAAAACTATATAGCAGCCAACATTCACAGGATGATGATAACAATTATTATAAAGGATATATGTGGTAGCCAACATATATAGGACCATATACTGTCCAATTATTATAATAATACAGGATGTATATAGTGGCCCATATACACATGATGGTATACAAGTCAATCCAATTTATATACAATCCAGCCCCTACCCTACAAGTCCATATAATAGATTGGCACTATAGTGAAATATACATTGTTGCAATTTAAACATCTGATATTATGAACAGATGAAAGCGCTAAATTACTTCTGAGCGTTTTTTCACATTGTCCCTCGTCCTGAATGTGGAGATTTCGTAGATTTTCTGCTCTGTGCCGTCATCTCGCTGCTCATCACACAAAGCCCCAAATCTCCCGTCTCTCTCCGTCCTCCCAATACTCGGGGTCCAATAATCGTGTTTTGTGATTGTCAGGTGGCCGGTGCGCTATGACCAATGGTGGGAATGTAAGTTCATCGCAGAGGGGATCATTGATCAAGGTACGTTCTGATTTCCCTATATTCTAATAATTACAACACTTTGTACTATGGAAGAGGAGGAGCCCAAAGAAATAAAAGTTCCAGGAAGTCTCCTGTATTATGTCTGCAGTCTCTGATCATCTCCTGTATTATGTCTGCAGTCTCTGATCATCTCCTGTACCATGTCTGCAGTCTCTGATCATCTCCTGTATTATGTCTGCAGTCTCTGATCATCTCCTGTACAATGTCTGCAGTCTCTGATCATCTCCTGTATTATGTCTGCAGTCTCTGATCATCTCCTGTACTATGTCTGCAGTCTCTGATCATCTCCTGTATCATGTCTGCAGTCTCTGATCATCTCCTGTACTATGTCTGCAGTCTCTGATCATCTCCTGTATTATGTCTGCAGTCTCTGATCATCTCCTGTACTATGTCTGCAGTCTCTGATCATCTCCTGTACTATGTCTGCAGTCTCTGATCATCTCCTGTATTATGTCTGCAGTCTCTGATCATCTCCTGTACAATGTCTGCAGTCTCTGATCATCTCCTGTATTATGTCTGCAGTCTCTGATCATCTCCTGTACTATGTCTGCAGTCTCTGATCATCTCCTGTATCATGTCTGCAGTCTCTGATCATCTCCTGTATTATGTCTGCAGTCTCTGATCATCTCCTGTATTATGTCTGCAGTCTCTGATCATCTCCTGTACTATGTCTGCAGTCTCTGATCATCTCCTGTATTATGTCTGCAGTCTCTGATCATCTCCTGTACTATGTCTGCAGTCTCTGATCATCTCCTGTACTATGTCTGCAGTCTCTGATCATCTCCTGTACTATGTCTGCAGTCTCTGATCATCTCCTGTACTATGTCTGCAGTCTCTGATCATCTCCTGTACTATGTCTGCAGTCTCTGATCATCTCCTGTATTATGTCTGCAGTCTCTGATCATCTCCTGTATTATGTCTGCAGTCTCTGATCATCTCCTGTATTATGTCTGCAGTCTCTGATCATCTCCTGTATTATGTCTGCAGTCTCTGACCATCTCCTGTACTATGTCTGCAGTCTCTGATCATCTCCTGTACTATGTCTGCAGTCTCTGATCATCTCCTGTATTATGTCTGCAGTCTCTGATCATCTCCTGTATTATGTCTGCAGTCTCTGATCATCTCCTGTATTATGTCTGCAGTCTCTGATCATCTCCTGTATTATGTCTGCAGTCTCTGATCATCTCCTGTATTATGTCTGCAGTCTCTGATCATCTCCTGTACTATGTCTGCAGTCTCTGATCATCTCCTGTACTATGTCTGCAGTCTCTGATCATCTCCTGTATTATGTCTGCAGTCTCTGATCATCTCCTGTACTATGTCTGCAGTCTCTGATCATCTCCTGTATCATGTCTGCAGTCTCTGATCATCTCCTGTACTATGTCTGCAGTCTCTGACCATCTCCTGTACTATGTCTGCAGTCTCTGATCATCTCCTGTATTATGTCTGCAGTCTCTGATCATCTCCTGTATTATGTCTGCAGTCTCTGATCATCTCCTGTATTATGTCTGCAGTCTCTGATCATCTCCTGTACTATGTCTGCAGTCTCTGATCATCTCCTGTATTATGTCTGCAGTCTCTGATCATCTCCTGTACTATGTCTGCAGTCTCTGATCATCTCCTGTACTATGTCTGCAGTCTCTGATCATCTCCTGTACTATGTCTGCAGTCTCTGATCATCTCCTGTACTATGTCTGCAGTCTCTGATCATCTCCTGTACTATGTCTGCAGTCTCTGATCATCTCCTGTATTATGTCTGCAGTCTCTGATCATCTCCTGTATTATGTCTGCAGTCTCTGATCATCTCCTGTATTATGTCTGCAGTCTCTGATCATCTCCTGTATTATGTCTGCAGTCTCTGATCATCTCCTGTATGATGTCTGCAGTCTCTGATCATCTCCTGTATTATGTCTGCAGTCTCTGATCATCTCCTGTATTATGTCTGCAGTCTCTGATCATCTCCTGTATTATGTCTGCAGTCTCTGATCATCTCCTGTACTATGTCTGCAGTCTCTGATCATCTCCTGTACTATGTCTGCAGTCTCTGATCATCTCCTGTATTATGTCTGCAGTCTCTGATCATCTCCTGTATTATGTCTGCAGTCTCTGATCATCTCCTGTATTATGTCTGCAGTCTCTGATCATCTCCTGTACTATGTCTGCAGTCTCTGATCATCTCCTGTATTATGTCTGCAGTCTCTGATCATCTCCTGTATTATGTCTGCAGTCTCTGATCATCTCCTGTATTATGTCTGCAGTCTCTGACCATCTCCTGTACTATGTCTGCAGTCTCTGATCATCTCCTGTACTATGTCTGCAGTCTCTGATCATCTCCTGTATTATGTCTGCAGTCTCTGATCATCTCCTGTATTATGTCTGCAGTCTCTGATCATCTCCTGTATTATGTCTGCAGTCTCTGATCATCTCCTGTATTATGTCTGCAGTCTCTGATCATCTCCTGTATTATGTCTGCAGTCTCTGATCATCTCCTGTACTATGTCTGCAGTCTCTGATCATCTCCTGTACTATGTCTGCAGTCTCTGATCATCTCCTGTATTATGTCTGCAGTCTCTGATCATCTCCTGTACAATGTCTGCAGTCTCTGATCATCTCCTGTATTATGTCTGCAGTCTCTGATCATCTCCTGTACTATGTCTGCAGTCTCTGATCATCTCCTGTATCATGTCTGCAGTCTCTGATCATCTCCTGTACTATGTCTGCAGTCTCTGATCATCTCCTGTATTATGTCTGCAGTCTCTGATCATCTCCTGTATTATGTCTGCAGTCTCTGATCATCTCCTGTATTATGTCTGCAGTCTCTGATCATCTCCTGTACTATGTCTGCAGTCTCTGATCATCTCCTGTATCATGTCTGCAGTCTCTGATCATCTCCTGTACTATGTCTGCAGTCTCTGATCATCTCCTGTATTATGTCTGCAGTCTCTGATCATCTCCTGTACTATGTCTGCAGTCTCTGATCATCTCCTGTATTATGTCTGCAGTCTCTGATCATCTCCTGTACAATGTCTGCAGTCTCTGATCATCTCCTGTATTATGTCTGCAGTCTCTGATCATCTCCTGTATTATGTCTGCAGTCTCTGATCATCTCCTGTATTATGTCTGCAGTCTCTGATCATCTCCTGTATTATGTCTGCAGTCTCTGATCATCTCCTGTACTATGCCCGCAGTCTCTGATCATCTCCTGTATTATGTCTGCAGTCTCTGATCATCTCCTGTACTATGTCTGCAGTCTCTGATCATCTCCTGTACTATGTCTGCAGTCTCTGATCATCTCCTGTACTATGTCTGCAGTCTCTGATCATCTCCTGTATTATGTCTGCAGTCTCTGATCATCTCCTGTACTATGTCTGCAGTCTCTGATCATCTCCTGTATTATGTCTGCAGTCTCTGATCATCTCCTGTATTATGTCTGCAGTCTCTGATCATCTCCTGTACTATGTCTGCAGTCTCTGACCATCTCCTGTACTATGTCTGCAGTCTCTGATCATCTCCTGTACTATGTCTGCAGTCTCTGATCATCTCCTGTATTATGTCTGCAGTCTCTGATCATCTCCTGTACTATGTCTGCAGTCTCTGATCATCTCCTGTATCATGTCTGCAGTCTCTGATCATCTCCTGTACTATGTCTGCAGTCTCTGATCATCTCCTGTATCATGTCTGCAGTCTCTGATCATCTCCTGTATTATGTCTGCAGTCTCTGATCATCTCCTGTACTATGTCTGCAGTCTCTGATCATCTCCTGTATCATGTCTGCAGTCTCTGATCATCTCCTGTATCATGTCTGCAGTCTCTGATCATCTCCTGTATTATGTCTGCAGTCTCTGATCATCTCCTGTACTATGTCTGCAGTCTCTGATCATCTCCTGTATCATGTCTGCAGTCTCTGATCATCTCCTGTACTATGTCTGCAGTCTCTGATCATCTCCTGTATTATGTCTGCAGTCTCTGATCATCTCCTGTATTATGTCTGCAGTCTCTGATCATCTCCTGTACTATGTCTGCAGTCTCTGATCATCTCCTGTACTATGTCTGCAGTCTCTGACCATCTCCTGTACTATGTCTGCAGTCTCTGATCATCTCCTGTATTATGTCTGCAGTCTCTGATCATCTCCTGTATTATGTCTGCAGTCTCTGATCATCTCCTGTATTATGTCTGCAGTCTCTGATCATCTCCTGTACTATGTCTGCAGTCTCTGATCATCTCCTGTATTATGTCTGCAGTCTCTGATCATCTCCTGTACTATGTCTGCAGTCTCTGATCATCTCCTGTATTATGTCTGCAGTCTCTGATCATCTCCTGTACTATGTCTGCAGTCTCTGATCATCTCCTGTATCATGTCTGCAGTCTCTGATCATCTCCTGTACTATGTCTGCAGTCTCTGACCATCTCCTGTACTATGTCTGCAGTCTCTGATCATCTCCTGTATTATGTCTGCAGTCTCTGATCATCTCCTGTATTATGTCTGCAGTCTCTGATCATCTCCTGTATTATGTCTGCAGTCTCTGATCATCTCCTGTACTATGTCTGCAGTCTCTGATCATCTCCTGTATTATGTCTGCAGTCTCTGATCATCTCCTGTACTATGTCTGCAGTCTCTGATCATCTCCTGTATTATGTCTGCAGTCTCTGATCATCTCCTGTATTATGTCTGCAGTCTCTGATCATCTCCTGTACTATGTCTGCAGTCTCTGATCATCTCCTGTATTATGTCTGCAGTCTCTGATCATCTCCTGTACTATGTCTGCAGTCTCTGATCATCTCCTGTATTATGTCTGCAGTCTCTGATCATCTCCTGTATTATGTCTGCAGTCTCTGATCATCTCCTGTATTATGTCTGCAGTCTCTGATCATCTCCTGTATTATGTCTGCAGTCTCTGATCATCTCCTGTACTATGTCTGCAGTCTCTGATCATCTCCTGTATTATGTCTGCAGTCTCTGATCATCTCCTGTACTATGTCTGCAGTCTCTGATCATCTCCTGTACTATGTCTGCAGTCTCTGATCATCTCCTGTATTATGTCTGCAGTCTCTGATCATCTCCTGTACTATGTCTGCAGTCTCTGATCATCTCCTGTACTATGTCTGCAGTCTCTGATCATCTCCTGTATTATGTCTGCAGTCTCTGATCATCTCCTGTATTATGTCTGCAGTCTCTGATCATCTCCTGTATTATGTCTGCAGTCTCTGATCATCTCCTGTATTATGTCTGCAGTCTCTGATCATCTCTTGTATTATGTCTGCAGTCTCTGATCATCTCTTGTAGTGTCGGGGTTTCCTGGATGACATTAGTAATTTACAGATCAGTATCACCTGTCAGTCGGCTGAACTCAATGTATTTGTGTCTTTTTGCTTCAATCTGAATCATTGTATAAAACACAACAAAATTTAATTTCCTCTCTTCTACACTTTTGGTGATTCCAGGTGGAGGATTCCGGGACAGCCTGGCTGATATTTCCGAGGAGCTGTGCCCCAGTTCTGCTGACTCCCCTGTGCCACTGCCTTTCTTTGTGCGCACATCAAACCAGGCAAGCCAATGTTATTTTACAAAGTCTGTTTTATTTTATATATATAGCTCTGACATATACCGCAGTGCTGTACAGAGATTACTGATCCAATCACATCAGTCTCTGTACAGAGGAGCTTACACTCTAATGTCCCCTCCCCCCACAGTCACATCAGTCTCTGTACAGAGGAGCTTACACTCTAATGTCCCCTCCCCCACAGTCACATCAGTCTCTATACAGAGGAGCTTACACTCTAATGTCCCCTCCCCCCACAGTCACATCAGTCTCTGTACAGAGGAGCTTACACTCTAATGTCCCCTCCCCCCACAGTCACATCAGTCTCTATACAGAGGAGCTTACACTCTAATGTCCCCTCCCCCACAGTCACATCAGTCTCTATACAGAGGAGCTTACACTCTAATGTCCCCTCCCCCCCACAGTCACATCAGTCTCTATACAGAGGAGCTTACACTCTAATGTCCCCTCCCCCACAGTCACATCAGTCTCTGTACAGAGGAGCTTACACTCTAATGTCCCCTCCCCCACAGTCACATCAGTCTCTATACAGAGGAGCTTACACTCTAATGTCCCCTCCCCCCCACAGTCACATCAGTCTCTGTACAGAGGAGCTTACACTCTAATGTCCCCTCCCCCACAGTCACATCAGTCTCTATACAGAGGAGCTTACACTCTAATGTCCCCTCCCCCCACAGTCACATCAGTCTCTGTACAGAGGAGCTTACACTCTAATGTCCCCTCCCCCACAGTCACATCAGTCTCTGTACAGAGGAGCTTACACTCTAATGTCCCCTCCCCCCCACAGTCACATCAGTCTCTATACAGAGGAGCTTACACTCTAATGTCCCCTCCCCCACAGTCACATCAGTCTCTATACAGAGGAGCTTACACTCTAATGTCCCCTCCCCCCACAGTCACATCAGTCTCTATACAGAGGAGCTTACACTCTAATGTCCCCTCCCCCCACAGTCACATCAGTCTGTACAGAGGAGCTTACACTCTAATGTCCCCTCCACCACAGTCACATCAGTCTGTACAGAGGAGCTTACACTCTAATGTCCCCTCCCCCCACAGTCACATCAGTCGCTGTACCACAGGAGCTTACACTCTAATGTCCCCTCCCCCCACAGTCACATCAGTCTCTGTACAGAGGAGCTTACACTCTAATGTCCCCTCCCCCCACAGTCACATCAGTCTCTATACAGAGGAGCTTACACTCTAATGTCCCCTCCCCCACAGTCACATCAGTCTCTATACAGAGGAGCTTACACTCTAATGTCCCCTCCCCCACACATCAGTCTCTGTACAGAGGAGCTTACACTCTAATGTCCCCTCCCCCCACAGTCATATCAGTCTCTGTACAGAGGAGCTTACACTCTAATGTCCCCTCCCCCACAGTCACACACTATTATTATACATTTATATAGCTCCGACATATACCGCAGTGCTGTACAGAGAACACCAGAGGAGCTTACACTCTAATGTCCCCTCCCCCACACATCAGTCTCTATACAGAGGAGCTTACACTCTAATGTCCCCTCCCCCACAGTCACATCAATCTCTATACAGAGGAGCTTACACTCTAATGTCCCCTCCCCCACAGTCACATCAGTCTCTATACAGAGGAGCTTACACTCTAATGTCCCCTCCCCCCACACATCAATCTCTATACAGAGGAGCTTACACTCTAATGTCCCCTCCCCCACAGTCACATCAGTCTCTGTACAGAGGAGCTTACACTCTAATGTCCCCTCCCCCCACAGTCACATCAGTCGCTGTACAGAGGAGCTTACACTCTAATGTCCCCTCCCCCACAGTCACATCAGTCTCTATACAGAGGAGCTTACACTCTAATGTCCCCTCCCCCCCACACAGTCACATCAGTCTCTATACAGAGGAGCTTACACTCTAATGTCCCCTCCCCCACAGTCACATCAGTCTCTATACAGAGGAGCTTACACTCTAATGTCCCCTCCCCCACAGTCACATCAGTCTATACAGAGGAGCTTACACTCTAATGTCCCCTCCCCCCAAAGTCACATCAGTCTCTATACAGAGGAGCTTACACTCTAATGTCCCCTCCCCCACAGTCATATCAGTCTCTATACAGAGGAGCTTACACTCTAATGTCCCCTCCCCCACAGTCACATCAGTCTCTATACAGAGGAGCTTACACTCTAATGTCCCCTCCCCCCCACAGTCACATCAGTCTCTATACAGAGGAGCTTACACTCTAATGTCCCCTCCCCCACAGTCACATCAGTCTCTATACAGAGGAGCTTACACTCTAATGTCCCCTCCCCCCACACATCAGTCTCTATACAGAGGAGATTACACTCTAATGTCCCCTCCCCCCACAGTCACATCAGTCTCTATACAGAGGAGCTTACACTCTAATGTCCCCTCCCCCCACAGTCACATCAGTCTCTATACAGAGGAGCTTACACTCTAATGTCCCCTCCCCCCCACACATCAGTCTCTATACAGAGGAGCTTACACTCTAATGTCCCCTCCCCCCACACATCAGTCTCTATACAGAGGAGCTTACACTCTAATGTCCCCTCCCCCACAGTCACATCAGTCTCTGTACAGAGGAGCTTACACTCTAATGTCCCCTCCCCCACAGTCACATCAGTCTCTATACAGAGGAGCTTACACTCTAATGTCCCCTCCCCCCACACATCAGTCTCTATACAGAGGAGCTTACACTCTAATGTCCCCTCCCCCCCACAGTCACATCAGTCTCTGTACAGAGGAGCTTACACTCTAATGTCCCCTCCCCCACAGTCACATCAGTCTCTATACAGAGGAGCTTACACTCTAATGTCCCCTCCCCCCACAGTCACATCAGTCTCTATACAGAGGAGCTTACACTCTAATGTCCCCTCCCCCACAGTCACATCAGTCTCTGTACAGAGGAGCTTACACTCTAATGTCCCCTCCCCCACAGTCACATCAGTCTCTATACAGAGGAGCTTACACTCTAATGTCCCCTCCCCCACAGTCACATCAGTCTCTATACAGAGGAGCTTACACTCTAATGTCCCCTCCCCCCACAGTCACATCAGTCTCTGTACAGAGGAGCTTACACTCTAATGTCCCCTCCCCCACAGTCACATCAGTCTCTGTACAGAGGAGCTTACACTCTAATGTCCCCTCCCCCACAGTCACATCAGTCTCTGTACAGAGGAGCTTACACTCTAATATCCCCTCCCCCCACAGTCATATCAGTCTGTACAGAGGAGCTTACACTCTAATGTCCCCTCCCCCACAGTCACATCAGTCTCTATACAGAGGAGCTTACACTCTAATGTCCCCTCCCCCACAGTCACATCAGTCTCTATACAGAGGAGCTTACACTCTAATGTCCCCTCCCCCCACAGTCACATCAGTCTCTATACAGAGGAGCTTACACTCTAATGTCCCCTCCCCCCACAGTCACATCAGTCTCTATACAGAGGAGCTTACACTCTAATGTCCCCTCCCCCCACAGTCACATCAGTCTCTATACAGAGGAGCTTACACTCTAATGTCCCCTCCCCCACAGTCACACACTATTATTATTATTATACATTTATATAGCTCCGACATATACCGCAGTGCTGTACAGAGAACACCAGAGGAGCTTACACTCTAATGTCCCCTCCCCCACACATCAGTCTCTATACAGAGGAGCTTACACTCTAATGTCCCCTCCCCCACAGTCACATCAATCTCTATACAGAGGAGCTTACACTCTAATGTCCCCTCCCCCACAGTCACATCAGTCTCTATACAGAGGAGCTTACACTCTAATGTCCCCTCCCCCCACACATCAATCTCTATACAGAGGAGCTTACACTCTAATGTCCCCTCCCCCACAGTCACATCAGTCTCTGTACAGAGGAGCTTACACTCTAATGTCCCCTCCCCCCACAGTCACATCAGTCGCTGTACAGAGGAGCTTACACTCTAATGTCCCCTCCCCCACAGTCACATCAGTCTCTATACAGAGGAGCTTACACTCTAATGTCCCCTCCCCCACAGTCACATCAGTCGCTGTACCACAGGAGCTTACACTCTAATGTCCCCTCCCCCCACAGTCATATCAGTCTCTATACAGAGGAGCTTACACTCTAATGTCCCCTCCCCCACAGTCACATCAGTCTCTGTACAGAGGAGCTTACACTCTAATGTCCCCTCCCCCCACAGTCACATCAGTCTCTATACAGAGGAGCTTACACTCTAATGTCCCCTCCCCCCACAGTCACATCAGTCTCTATACCAGAGGAGCTTACACTCTAATGTCCCCTCCCCCACAGTCACATCAGTCTCTGTACAGAGGAGCTTACACTCTAATGTCCCCTCCCCCACAGTCACATCAGTCTCTGTACACAGGAGCTTACACTCTAATGTCCCCTCCCCCACAGTCACATCAGTCTCTATACAGAGGAGCTTACACTCTAATGTCCCCTCCCCCCCACACAGTCACATCAGTCTCTATACAGAGGAGCTTACACTCTAATGTCCCCTCCCCCACAGTCACATCAGTCTCTATACAGAGGAGCTTACACTCTAATGTCCCCTCCCCCACAGTCACATCAGTCTCTATACAGAGGAGCTTACACTCTAATGTCCCCTCCCCCACAGTCACATCAGTCTATACAGAGGAGCTTACACTCTAATGTCCCCTCCCCCCAAAGTCACATCAGTCTCTATACAGAGGAGCTTACACTCTAATGTCCCCTCCCCCACAGTCATATCAGTCTCTATACAGAGGAGCTTACACTCTAATGTCCCCTCCCCCACAGTCACATCAGTCTCTATACAGAGGAGCTTACACTCTAATGTCCCCTCCCCCCACAGTCACATCAGTCTCTGTACAGAGGAGCTTACACTCTAATGTCCCCTCCCCCCACAGTCACATCAGTCTCTATACAGAGGAGCTTACACTCTAATGTCCCCTCCCCCACAGTCACATCAGTCTCTATACAGAGGAGCTTACACTCTAATGTCCCCTCCCCCACAGTCACATCAGTCTCTGTACAGAGGAGCTTACACTCTAATGTCCCCTCCCCCCACAGTCACATCAGTCTCTGTACAGAGGAGCTTACACTCTAATGTCCCCTCCCCCACAGTCACATCAGTCTCTATACAGAGGAGCTTACACTCTAATGTCCCCTCCCCCCACAGTCACATCAGTCTCTATACAGAGGAGCTTACACTCTAATGTCCTCTCCCCCCACAGTCACATCAGTCTCTATACAGAGGAGCTTACACTCTAATGTCCCCCTCCCCCCACAGTCACATCAGTCTCTATACAGAGGAGCTTACACTCTAATGTCCCCTCCCCCACAGTCACATCAGTCTCTATACAGAGGAGCTTACACTCTAATGTCCCCTCCCCCCACAGTCACATCAGTCTCTATACAGAGGAGCTTACACTCTAATGTCCCCTCCCCCACAGTCACATCAGTCTCTATACAGAGGAGCTTACACTCTAATGTCCCCTCCCCCACAGTCACATCAGTCTCTGTACAGAGGAGCTTACACTCTAATGTCCCCTCCCCCACAGTCACATCAGTCTCTGTACAGAGGAGCTTACACTCTAATGTCCCCTCCCCCCACAGTCACATCAGTCTCTGTACAGAGGAGCTTACACTCTAATGTCCCCTCCCCCACAGTCACATCAGTCTCTATACAGAGGAGCTTACACTCTAATGTCCCCTCCCCCCACAGTCACATCAGTCTCTATACAGAGGAGCTTACACTCTAATGTCCCCTCCCCCACAGTCACATCAGTCTCTATACAGAGGAGCTTACACTCTAATGTCCCCTTCCCCCCACACATCAGTCTCTGTACAGAGGAGCTTACACTCTAATGTCCCCTCCCCCACAGTCACATCAGTCTCTGTACAGAGGAGCTTACACTCTAATGTCCCCTCCCCCCACACATCAGTCTCTATACAGAGGAGCTTACACTCTAATGTCCCCTCCCCCCACAGTCACATCAGTCTCTATACAGAGGAGCTTACACTCTAATGTCCCCTCCCCCACAGTCACATCAGTCTCTGTACAGAGGAGCTTACACTCTAATGTCCCCTCCCCCCACAGTCACATCAGTCTCTATACAGAGGAGCTTACACTCTAATGTCCCCTCCCCCCACAGTCACATCAGTCTCTGTACAGAGGAGCTTACACTCTAATGTCCCCTCCCCCCACAGTCACATCAGTCTCTATACAGAGGAGCTTACACTCTAATGTCCCCTCCCCCACAGTCACATCAGTCTCTATACAGAGGAGCTTACACTCTAATGTCCCCTCCCCCCACAGTCACATCAGTCTCTATACAGAGGAGCTTACACTCTAATGTCCCCTCCCCCACAGTCACATCAGTCTCTATACAGAGGAGCTTACACTCTAATGTCCCCTCCCCCACAGTCACATCAGTCTCTGTACAGAGGAGCTTACACTCTAATGTCCCCTCCCCCACAGTCACATCAGTCTCTGTACAGAGGAGCTTACACTCTAATGTCCCCTCCCCCCACAGTCACATCAGTCTCTGTACAGAGGAGCTTACACTCTAATGTCCCCTCCCCCACAGTCACATCAGTCTCTATACAGAGGAGCTTACACTCTAATGTCCCCTCCCCCCACAGTCACATCAGTCTCTGTACAGAGGAGCTTACACTCTAATGTCCCCTCCCCCACAGTCACATCAGTCTCTATACAGAGGAGCTTACACTCTAATGTCCCTTCCCCCCACAGTCACATCAATCTCTATACAGAGGAGCTTACACTCTAATGTCCCCTCCCCCCACAGTCACATCAGTCTCTATACAGAGGAGCTTACACTCTAATGTCCCCTCCCCCCACAGTCACATCAGTCTCTATACAGAGGAGCTTACACTCTAATGTCCCCTCCCCCCACAGTCACATCAGTCTCTATACAGAGGAGCTTACACTCTAATGTCCCCTCCCCCCACAGTCACATCAGTCTCTGTACAGAGGAGCTTACACTCTAATGTCCCCTCCCCCCACAGTCACATCAGTCTCTATACAGAGGAGCTTACACTCTAATGTCCCCTCCCCCCACAGTCACATCAGTCTCTGTACAGAGGAGCTTACACTCTAATGTCCCCTCCCCCCACAGTCACATCAGTCTCTATACAGAGGAGCTTACACTCTAATGTCCCCTCCCCCCACAGTCACATCAGTCTCTATACAGAGGAGCTTACACTCTAATGTCCCCTCCCCCCACAGTCACATCAGTCTCTGTACAGAGGAGCTTACACTCTAATGTCCCCTCCCCCACAGTCACATCAGTCTCTGTACAGAGGAGCTTACACTCTAATGTCCCCTCCCCCACAGTCACATCAGTCTCTATACAGAGGAGCTTACACTCTAATGTCCCCTCCCCCCACAGTCACATCAGTCTCTATACAGAGGAGCTTACACTCTAATGTCCCCTCCCCCACAGTCACATCAGTCTCTATACAGAGGAGCTTACACTCTAATGTCCCTTCCCCCCACAGTCACATCAGTCTCTATACAGAGGAGCTTACACTCTAATGTCCCCTCCCCCACAGTCACATCAGTCTCTGTACAGAGGAGCTTACACTCTAATGTCCCCTCCCCCCACAGTCACATCAGTCTCTATACAGAGGAGCTTACACTCTAATGTCCCCTCCCCCCACAGTCACATCAGTCTCTATACAGAGGAGCTTACACTCTAATGTCCCCTCCCCCCACAGTCACATCAGTCTCTATACAGAGGAGCTTACACTCTAATGTCCCCTCCCCCCACAGTCACATCAGTCTCTGTACAGAGGAGCTTACACTCTAATGTCCCCTCCCACAGTCACATCAGTCTCTGTACAGAGGAGCTCACACTCTAATGTCCCCTCCCCCCCACAGTCACATCAGTCTCTATACAGAGGAGCTTACACTCTAATGTCCCCTCCCCCACAGTCACATCAGTCTCTGTACAGAGGAGCTTACACTCTAATGTCCCCTCCCCCCACAGTCACATCAGTCTCTATACAGAGGAGCTTACACTCTAATGTCCCCTCCCCCCACAGTCACATCAGTCTCTGTACAGAGGAGCTTACACTCTAATGTCCCCTCCCCCCACAGTCACATCAGTCTCTATACAGAGGAGCTTACACTCTAATGTCCCCTCCCCCCACAGTCACATCAGTCTCTGTACAGAGGAGCTTACACTCTAATGTCCCCTCCCCCACAGTCACATCAGTCTCTATACAGAGGAGCTTACACTCTAATGTCCCCTCCCCCCACAGTCACATCAGTCTCTATAGAGAGGAGCTTACACTCTAATGTCCCCTCCCCCCACAGTCACATCAGTCTCTGTACAGAGGAGCTTACACTCTAATGTCCCCTCCCCCCACAGTCACATCAGTCTCTATACAGAGGAGCTTACACTCTAATGTCCCCTCCCCCCACAGTCACATCAGTCTCTATACAGAGGAGCTTACACTCTAATGTCCCCTCCCCCCACAGTCACATCAGTCTCTATAGAGAGGAGCTTACACTCTAATGTCCCCGCCCCCACAGTCACATCAGTCTCTATACAGAGGAGCTTACACTCTAATGTCCCCTCCCCCCACAGTCACATCAGTCTCTATACAGAGGAGCTTACACTCTAATGTCCCCTCCCCCCATCACATCAGTCTCTATACAGAGGAGCTTACACTCTAATGTCCCCTCCCCCCCACAGTCACATCAGTCTCTATACAGAGGAGCTTACACTCTAATGTCCCCTCCCCCCACAGTCACATCAGTCTCTATACAGAGGAGCTTACACTCTAATGTCCCCTCCCCCACAGTCACATCAGTCTCTATACAGAGGAGCTTACACTCTAATGTCCCCTCCCCCACAGTCACATCAGTCTCTATACAGAGGAGCTTACACTCTAATGTCCCCTCCCCCACAGTCACATCAGTCTCTATACAGAGGAGCTTACACTCTAATGTCCCCTCCCCCACAGTCACATCAGTCTCTATACAGAGGAGCTTACACTCTAATGTCCCCTCCCCCCACAGTCACATCAGTCTCTATACAGAGGAGCTTACACTCTAATGTCCCCTCCCCCACAGTCACATCAGTCTCTATACAGAGGAGCTTACACTCTAATGTCCCCTCCCCCACAGTCACATCAGTCTCTGCACCAGAGGAGCTTACACTCTAATGTCCCCTCCCCCCACAGTCACATCAGTCTCTGTACAGAGGAGCTTACACTCTAATCTCCCCTCCCCCACACATCAGTTTCTGTACAGAGGAGCTTACACTCTAATCTCCCCTCCCCCACACATCAGTCTCTGTACAGAGGAGCTTACACTCTAATGTCCCCTCCCCCCACAGTCACATCAGTCTCTATACAGAGGAGCTTACACTCTAATGTCCCCTCCCCCCACAGTCACATCAGTCTCTATAGAGAGGAGCTTACACTCTAATGTCCCCTCCCCCACAGTCACATCAGTCTCTATACAGAGGAGCTTACACTCTAATGTCCCCTCCCCCCACAGTCACATCAGTCTCTATAGAGAGGAGCTTACACTCTAATGTCCCCTCCCCCACAGTCACATCAGTCTCTATAGAGAGGAGCTTACACTCTAATGTCCCCGCCCCCACAGTCACATCAGTCTCTATACAGAGGAGCTTACACTCTAATGTCCCCTCCCCCACAGTCACATCAGTCTCTATACAGAGGAGCTTACACTCTAATGTCCCCTCCCCCCACAGTCACATCAGTCTCTATACAGAGGAGCTTACACTCTAATGTCCCCTCCCCCACAGTCACATCAGTCTCTATACAGAGTAGCTTACACTCTAATGTCCCCTCCCCCACAGTCACATCAGTCTCTATACAGAGGAGCTTACACTCTAATGTCCCCTCCCCCACAGTCACATCAGTCTCTATACAGAGGAGCTTACACTCTAATGTCCCCTCCCCCCACAGTCACATCAGTCTCTGTACAGAGGAGCTTACACTCTAATGTCCCCTCCCCCCACAGTCACATCAGTCTCTATACAGAGGAGCTTACACTCTAATGTCCCCTCCCCCACAGTCACATCAGTCTCTATACAGAGGAGCTTACACTCTAATGTCCCCTCCCCCACAGTCACATCAGTCTCTGTACAGAGGAGCTTACACTCTAATGTCCCCTCCCCCCACAGTCACATCAGTCTCTGTACAGAGGAGCTTACACTCTAATGTCCCCTCCCCCACAGTCACATCAGTCTCTATACAGAGGAGCTTACACTCTAATGTCCCCTCCCCCCACAGTCACATCAGTCTCTATACAGAGGAGCTTACACTCTAATGTCCTCTCCCCCCACAGTCACATCAGTCTCTATACAGAGGAGCTTACACTCTAATGTCCCCTCCCCCCCACAGTCACATCAGTCTCTATACAGAGGAGCTTACACTCTAATGTCCCCTCCCCCCACAGTCACATCAGTCTCTATACAGAGGAGCTTACACTCTAATGTCCCCTCCCCCCACAGTCACATCAGTCTCTGTACAGAGGAGCTTACACTCTAATGTCCCCTCCCCCCATCACATCAGTCTCCATACAGAGGAGCTTACACTCTAATGTCCCCTCCCCCCACAGTCACATCAGTCTCTATACAGAGGAGCTTACACTCTAATGTCCCCTCCCCCACAGTCACATCAGTCTCTATACAGAGGAGCTTACACTCTAATCTCCCCTCCCCCACACATCAGTCTCTGTACAGAGGAGCTTACACTCTAATACAGAATAAAATAATAGAATATAACAGATGATGACCCCCCATTTCCAGGCAGTGAGGGGCGTTGGCTCGGGAACGTGCTTTATTTTCTTATATTTTATGAAGAATCGGATCCATTGATATAGGGGGAGATGTCTGATCTCTGCCCCGGGCTCTGTGTCTCCCCCGTGTGACTGTGCTGATAATTCTTCCTCCAGGGAAATGGCACCGGAGAAGCTCGGGACATGTATGTGCCAAACCCGTCCTGCAAGGATCTGGCCAAATACCAATGGATTGGGCAGCTGATGGGCGCCGCCCTCAGAGGGAAGGAGTTCCTGGTAAGTGACATTTATTGCTTTAAATTCCAACCAATGGGATCCCCTTGGCACAGGGAGGGGTGACTGTGGTGATGATTGTAGTAACACTGACAACTACAACAGAATATCTCCAAACTGAAACAATGTAACTACACAATAAAAGCCATACCTAGAGCTTTAACCCCTATGGCCTTACTGATTAGATATCGATTGTATCACTTCATTGGTTTGTTCTCAATGTTTCTTTATATAAAGCTGAAATTAATTCATAATGTCATTTACAACGACTTTCCCCCTAAAAAGTTTAAATAAGGTGCAGTTCTACTTCTGTCCACAAGAGGGCATAGTCTGGTCTCAGTCTATCATACAGGGGGGGGGGGGGAGTGGGGGGATGGGAGTCTGTCTTTTGTAAATTACCCCTGAAATATTTCTGTCTGTATGGTTTGTATGTTGACCCTTATCGCTCTGAACCCCAATGATCCTGACCTTTGTGTGCCCGCAGGTCCTGGCACTGCCCGGCTTTGTGTGGAAACAGCTGACGGGAGAGGAAGTCAGTTGGAGTAAAGATTTCCCGGCGGTGGATTCCCTGCTGGTGAGTTCGCTGTCCGTTCTATCCCAGACAATCAATAATAATGGATCGTCTTCTGTATTTAGTCCTTTCATGATCAGAGGCCATCGATGCCTGAGCCATCGGCGCTGATTAATTTAACAAGAACTCTGAGCAAAATTTTATATATAAATATTTCTGAAGGTTTGGAAAGCTTCCAGTCGCTAAAACTTTTTTTTACAAGCTGACAAATTTACAAACTTATTTTTGTCTTTCATTTTTTTTTTTTTTTTTTTTTTTTAATACTGCGATTGTATCTTACAATTAACATATTCAATAAATGAACACTGCCACCTTCAGGCAGTGACAAGGTGATAACACAAGAGCTCAATTGGAAGACAAGAGACCGAATATAGAACAGGAAGTGTCTTATAACAAGGACCTTCGTGGCAGGATCACCAGGAATGATTTTATTGCAAGCTGCAAAGTTTAAAAAAAGAAAGAAAAGAAAAGATTGAAAACAATTTTGTCATTAACATGTTGGTGTGATTATGAAATTTTAAAATGCATTTTTTTTAAACATATTTTGTTCATTTGTCAATTTATATATTACAAAAATGAGTAAGAACTGTATTAAAACCGTGTACCAAATAATCTCTATCGAAAAGCCAGTGGCGTGCAAAACACACCTCAAAAACTTCCACCCGGTGCCAAAAAGAAGTGCCCACACATAGAGAGTGAAACACAAAAACGTGCAAAGGGTGTACAGAGTCCTCCACTAGGGAAGGACCTTACCCTGATCCCCCGGGGCGTTAGGCTCCAGACAGGGACTGAGGTACTCAGACAAAGGGTCCATCCGGCCGAAACCAGGCGGACCCCCACAACTGGAAGGACTGCCGAAGCAGACCGACCCAAGTACAGTGGGGCTCCCCCGAAGGGAGACCCCTCAAAGGAGAGGGCAAACCAACCCAAAAGGCCTATGTCCACCCCCTCCCAAGACTTTCAGAGTAGGCCCGAGGACCCACACCCTACTCGCCACACAGTGACAAAAACGTGTATACAAGACAACCAAAAAAAGACAAAAAGGTGACAAACAGGGGTAAAAGAAAGAGTGGGGAAGATAGTGAGATGGGAGAGTGAAAGTGGCCATTGTGCTTATACAATGGCCGGCCATAAAAATTTCCCCTGGTCCTGGCCAAAAGGCCCGGCCCAAGAGGCAGGTGCGAAAAACGTGTGTTGTGGTGAAAGTGACCATGGTGCCATAAAATCAAGTGCTTTCACACCGTGACTGTACGGCACCCCTGAACTGCCACTTCAGGGGCACATTCACCACTGGCTTTTCGAAAAAGCCCCGACCCCCCAACCCAGACCACAGCAGACCCCACCACAGACAGGAAGGATATGGAGATCAGGAAGCTGGAAAGAGCCCTTTACCATCAGGCTCTGCCGTCGCTCCCATCACTGCTCCTAATTACATTCGGGAAGTACTAACCACTCCCCCCCCTGTAAGAGGGAAGTAAGTGTTCTCTCCCAAATAACTGTCCGGAGCTAGATCCGCCCCAATCCAGGCCAGAAGACCAGGATCCCGACCCTCTGGTTCAGACCCCGTGGTTCTCCATCCCCATCAGAAGGCTTCCCTTTCGGCTACAAACCGCTCCAGGTCACCTTCACTCCAGCAGGCTTTGCATAGCAACCGCAATCCCATCTCTATTTCGCCATAGATCAGGGACGGAAGCAAGCGCCACCTCCTGGAAACTGATAAGAACAGATACTACACTTGATCTTCGCCAAAAGGCCGAGAAGCAATTAGCAATAATCACGCCTCAGTTGAACCTCATTGGCTATGATACTGCCAATAATGTTCTAACTTAAAAAAAAAAAAAAAGGAAGATCATTAGTCTCCGAGTTATTATCACGTTAACCAGTTCCCGCCCACCCATAGTACAAATACTGCGGGCGGCGGGTCAGGTTGGATCACCAGCTGATGGGCACACACACCCACAATGGACACCGGATTGTTATTCGATCACAAGAGCAATGTGTAAACTGTTACAAAAGCTGTGCTTAGTATTGTGATGCTGTGATTGGCCCACAGCTATCACATGGTACCTCGGCCAATCACAGCTCTTATCATTGTAACCCATTCATGACAGTTCAAAACTTTCTGTTCAACACTGTAACAGCAAAACAAATAAAAAATCCCTGAGCACTGGTCACCCTCCTGTCCTCCGGGGGGCGCTCCTTTTTTCTACCCTCTTAGGTTAAACTCCTGGAGATGATGGAGCTGATGGATAAAGAGACGTTTGAGTTTAAGTTTGGGGCGGAGCTAACGTACACGACGGTCCTGAGCGATCAGCGAATGGTGGAGTTGGTCCTCGGAGGAAGCAATATCTCCGTACATTACGAGGACCGGCTGGAGTTCATCAAGATGGTGCAGAAGGCGCGGCTGGAGGAGAGTAAAGAGCAGGTGGGCGGAGCCAAGGGGTAAACACTTCCTAAACACCTTGTGATAGGTCTCTATTATTGTCTCCTTTTTTTGGACTCGGGGGGAGGGGGGGGTTAGTTATAAATATATGAAAAGCGATTTATCCTACAACACTTCATGTACATTCGTTCTGTGTGAACGGGGAAAAACATTGAACATTATTAGGCTGTTTTCTCTCCAGGTTGAATGTTATTCATTCATAAAGAATGGAGTGAATCAGGAAAATACCACATTATGACCACTAGATGGAGATGACAATTATACTAAATACAATTTTAGTTTCTATGATCAGCTACATCGATTGAAGATATTGTGATATTTTCCTGATTGGCTCTGTTCTGTATGAATGAATAACATTCGAGCCATTAATATCGGATTGTTTCTCCATTCACAAAGAATGAATAGCTCTGACATTTTAATAAATACCCCCTCAGGTGGGACTTCCTGTATAAGGGTGACCACGCCCTCTCTTTCTATAACCTGTATGTGGCGGCAGTGTTGTCTCCAGAGTTGACTCTCAGACAGCAACCCAACCGGGGCCCCGCCCCTATTGAGCACATGGAGGCAGCTCAGGATCCTCCCCCTGGGATCTGTTGCCAATCAGACCTGTGGTGGGCAGTTCAGAGGGCGGGGTTAGAGGTGGGGGATGTGTTAGTGCATCTAATAGTGGGGCATTGCAGGGGTGTGGCTCCCAGCAGCCTGTAGGGGGAGCACTGATATGTCCCCAGTCTCCAACCTAACCCCCAGCATATCCCCAGTCTCCAACCTAACCCCCAACATGTCCCCAGTCTCCAACCTAACCCCCAACATGTCCCCAGTCTCCAACCTAACCCCCAGCATATCCCCAGTCTCCAACCTAACCCCCAACATGTCCCCAGTCTCCAACCTAACCCCCAACATGTCCCCAGTCTCCAACCTAACCCCCAGCATGTCCCCAGTCTCCAACCTAACCCCCAGCATGTCCCCAGTCTCCAACCTAACCCCCAACATGTCCCCAGTCTCCAACCTAACCCCCAGCATGTCCCCAGTCTCCAACCTAACCCCCAACATGTCCCCAGTCTCCAACCTAACCCCCAACATGTCCCCAGTCTCCAACCTAACCCCCAGCATGTCCCCAGTCTCCAACCTAACCCCCAGCATGTCCCCAGTCTCCAACCTAACCCCCAACATATCCCCAGTCTCCAACCTAACCCCCAACATGTCCCCAGTCTCCAACCTAACCCCCAACATGTCCCCAGTCTCCAACCTAACCCCCAGCATGTCCCCAGTCTCCAACCTAACCCCCAACATGTCCCCAGTCTCCAACCTAACCCCCAACATGTCCCCAGTCTCCAACCTAACCCCCAACATGTCCCCAGTCTCCAACCTAACCCCCAACATATCCCCAGTCTCCAACCTAACCCCCAGCATATCCCCAGTCTCCAACCTAACCCCCAACATGTCCCCAGTCTCCAACCTAACCCCCAACATGTCCCCAGTCTCCAACCTAACCCCCAACATGTCCCCAGTCTCCAACCTAACCCCCAACATGTCCCCAGTCTCCAACCTAACCCCCAGCATGTCCCCAGTCTCCAACCTAACCCCCAGCATGTCCCCAGTCTCCAACCTAACCCCCAGCATATCCCCAGTCTCCAACCTAACCCCCAACATGTCCCCAGTCTCCAACCTAACCCCCAGCATGTCCCCAGTCTCCAACCTAACCCCCAACATGTCCCCAGTCTCCAACCTAACCCCCAGCATGTCCCCAGTCTCCAACCTAACCCCCAGCATGTCCCCAGTCTCCAACCTAACCCCCAGCATGTCCCCAGTCTCCAACCTAACCCCCAGCATGTCCCCAGTCTCCAACCTAACCCCCAACATGTCCCCAGTCTCCAACCTAACCCCCAGCATGTCCCCAGTCTCCAACCTAACCCCCAGCATGTCCCCAGTCTCCAACCTAACCCCCAACATGTCCCCAGTCTCCAACCTAACCCCCAGCATGTCCCCAGTCTCCAACCAAACCCCCAGCATGTCCCCAGTCTCCCACCTAACCCCCAACATGTCCTCAGTCTCCAACCTAACCCCCAGCATGTCCCCAGTCTCCCACCTAACCCCCAACATGTCCCCAGTCTCCAACCTAACCCCCAGCATGTCCCCAGTCTCCCACCTAACCCCCAGCGTGTCCCCAGTCTCCAACCTAACCCCCAGCATGTCCCCAGTCTCCAACCAAACCCCCAGCATGTCCCCAGTCTCCCACCTAACCCCCAGCATGTCCCCAGTCTCCAACCTAACCCCCAGCATGTCCTCAGTCTCCAACCTAACCCCCAGCATGTCCCCAGTCTCCAACCTAACCCCCAACATGTCCCCAGTCTCCAAGCTAACCCCCAGCATGTCCCCAGTCTCCCACCTAACCCCCAGCGTGTCCCCAGTCTCCAACCTAACCCCCAGCATGTCCCCAGTCTCCAACCAAACCCCCAGCATGTCCCCAGTCTCCCACCTAACCCCCAGCATGTCCCCAGTCTCCAACCTAACCCCCAGCATGTCCCCAGTCTCCCACCTAACCCCCAGCATGTCCCCAGTCTCCCACCTAACCCCCAGCATGTCCCCAGTCTCCTACCTAACCCCCAGCATGTCCCCAGTCTCCAACCTAACCCCCAGCATGTCCCCAGTCTCCAACCTAACCCCCAGCATGTCCCCAGTCTCCAACCTAACCCCCAACATGTCCCCAGTCTCCAACCTAACCCGCAGCATGTCCCCAGTCTCCAACCTAACTCCCAGCATGTCCCCAGTCTCCAACCTAACCCCCAGCATGTCCCCAGTCTCCAACCTAACCCCCAGCATGTCCCCAGTCTCCAACCTAACCCCCAGCATGTCCCCAGTCTCCAAAGTAACCCGCAGCATGTCCCCAGTCTCCAACCTAACCCCCAACATGTCCTCAGTCTCCAACCTAACCCCCAACATGTCCCCAGTCTCCAACCTAACCCGCAGCATGTCCCCAGTCTCCAACCTAACTCCCAGCATGTCCCCAGTCTCCAACCTAACCCGCAGCATGTCCCCAGTCTCCAACCTAACTCCCAGCATGTCCCCAGTCTCCAACCTAACCCGCAGCATGTCCCCAGTCTCCAAGCTAACCCGCAGCATGTCCCCAGTCTCCAAGCTAACCCGCAGCATGTCCCCAGTCTCCAACCTAACCCGCAGCATGTCCCCAGTCTCCAAGCTAACCCGCAGCATGTCCCCAGTCTCCAAGCTAACCCGCAGCATGTCCCCAGTCTCCAACCTAACTCCCAGCATGTCCCCAGTCTCCAAAGTAACCCGCAGCATGTCCCCAGTCTCCAACCTAACCCCCAGCATGTCCCCAGTCTCCAACCTAACCCCCAACATGTCCTCAGTCTCCAACCTAACCCCCAGCATGTCCCCAGTCTCCAACCTAACCCCCAGCATGTCCCCAGTCTCCAACCTAACCCGCAGCATGTCCCCAGTCTCCAACCTAACCCCCAACATGTCCCCAGTCTCCAACCTAACCCCCAACATGTCCCCAGTCTCCAACCTAACCCCCAACATGTCCCCAGTCTCCAACCTAACCCCCAACATGTCCCCAGTCTCCAACCTAACCCCCAGCATGTCCCCAGTCTCCAACCTAACCCCCAGCATGTCCCCAGTCTCCAACCTAACCCGCAGCATGTCCCCAGTCTCCAACCTAACCCCCAACATGTCCCCAGTCTCCAACCTAACCCCCAACATGTCCCCAGTCTCCAACCTAACCCCCAACATGTCCCCAGTCTCCAACCTAACCCCCAACATGTCCCCAGTCTCCCACCTAACCCCCAGCATGTCCCCAGTCTCCAACCTAACCCCCAGCATGTCCCCAGTCTCCTACCTAACCCCCAGCATGTCCCCAGTCTCCAACCTAACCCCCAGCATGTCCCCAGTCTCCAACCTAACCCCCAGCATGTCCCCAGTCTCCAACCTAACCCCCAACATGTCCCCAGTCTCCAACCAAACCCCCAGCATGTCCCCAGTCTCCCACCTAACCCCCAACATGTCCCCAGTCTCCAACCTAACCCCCAGCATGTCCCCAGTCTCCAACCTAACCCCCAGCATGTCCCCAGTCTCCAACCTAACCCCCAACATGTCCCCAGTCTCCAACCTAACCCCCAGCATGTCCCCAGTCTCCAACCTAACCCCCAGCATGTCCCCAGTCTCCAACCTAACCCCCAGCATGTCCCCAGTCTCCAACCTAACCCCCAGCATGTCCCCAGTCTCCAACCTAACCCCCAACATGTCCCCAGTCTCCAACCTAACCCCCAGCATGTCCCCAGTCTCCCACCTAACCCCCAACATGTCCCCAGTCTCCAACCTAACCCCCAGCATGTCCCCAGTCTCCAACCAAACCCCCAGCATGTCCCCAGTCTCCCACCTAACCCCCAGCATGTCCCCAGTCTCCAACCTAACCCCCAGCATGTCCCCAGTCTCCAACCTAACCCCCAGCATGTCCCCAGTCTCCAACCTAACCCCCAGCATGTCCCCAGTCTCCAACCTAACCCCCAACATGTCCCCAGTCTCCAACCTAACCCCCAGCATGTCCCCAGTCTCCCTCACACAGCAAGTCTAGGGGGACAAGTTTTATTATATAATCCAAGTTTTGGCATAAGCCAAATCTGCATTGGGATCAAATATTATCTGCCATTGGCCCCGTGTCTCGCCTTCTGTCTGAGCAGCCATTTTTTTTCCTTTCTCAGGTAGAAGCCATTCAGGCCGGACTGCTGAAAGTGGTTCCTCAGGCTGTGCTGGATCTTCTTACTTGGCAGGAACTGGAGAAAAGAGTCTGTGGGGACCCCGAGATCTCTGTGGAGGCCCTGAAAAAACTGAGTAAGTATACTGGGGGATCGCCACACCTGTAATCATGTCACCCCGGAGCCAGGATCTGAAAATTCTGATTTACAGATAGAAATGTCTTCATATACAGTTGGAAAGCTCTTGTAGATATGCTTCCTACCAGTCAGGATAATGCTGGGATTATGACTGAGCCCTTCTTGTTTAACTAGAACTGAAGGGAACACAGAAACAGGAAATGACATGATAACTGTGTAGTTCCACTAGAGAGAGAGAACAATACATTATACAAGCACACCACCACCGAGGGGCAGAACTACTAATCACAGTATGATTTAGGAGAATGGTTGTTGCACCCACCTCTATATAATATAAACAGAATGCTAACATAGGCTCCCCATCTACATGGGAAACCACATCCCCTGCTTGTGCCTTATCACTTCTCACCCACATTGTGTCTCTTTTCTGTCTCTTCAGCCAGGTTTGAGGATTTGGGTGCGACAGACATCCGAGTGCAATATTTCTGGGAGGCTCTAAACAACTTCACAAATGGTAAGCCAC
Source organism: Aquarana catesbeiana (assembly GCF_042186555.1). Lineage (NCBI taxonomy): Eukaryota > Metazoa > Chordata > Amphibia > Anura > Ranidae > Aquarana > Aquarana catesbeiana. The sequence continues at coordinate 346,568,472 of NC_133330.1, forward strand.
GCGGATCTTTATCGGGTCTGTAGAGTGAAAATGATGATCATTATACATTATATTGACAAAAGTCTGTGGACCCTCTTCCAAATAATGGAGTCCAGGTATTTCCAGCGAAGGGTAGCTAGGGGTTCCTTGAGCAACGGCTGAATGACCTCCTACCTGATGGTGCCTGCATTGTTTGGGGTCCAAGAATGCCCCTTACATGGTAGTCATTGGGAAGAATGTCCCTTACATTGGTGATCAGTGAGAAGAATGTTCCTTACATTGGTGATCAGTGGGAAGAATGTTCCTTACATTGGTGATCAGTGGGAAGACTGTTCCTTACATTGGTGATCAGTGAGAAGAATGTTCCTTACATTGGTGATCAGTGAGAAGAATGTTCCTTACATTGGTGATCAGTGAGAAGAATGTTCCTTACATTGGTGATCAGTGAGAAGAATGTTCCTTACATTGGTGATCAGTGAGAAGAATGTTCCTTACATTGGTGATCAGTGAGAAGAATGTCCCTTACATTGGTGATCAGTGAGAAGAATGTCCCTTACATTGGTGATCAGTGGGAAGAATGTTCCTTACATTGGTGATCAGTGAGAAGAATGTTCCTTACATTGGTGATCAGTGAGAAGAATGTTCCTTACATTGGTGATCAGTGAGAAGAATGTTCCTTACATTGGTGATCAGTGAGAAGAATGTTCCTTACATTGGTGATCAGTGAGAAGAATGTTCCTTACATTGGTGATCAGTGAGAAGAATGTTCCTTACATTGGTAATCAGTGAGAAGAATGTTCCTTACATTGGTGATCAGTGAGAAGAATGTCCCTTACATTGGTGATCAGTGAGAAGAATGTTCCTTACATTGGTGATCAGTGAGAAGAATGTTCCTTACATTGGTGATCAGTGAGAAGAATGTCCCTTACATTGGTGATCAGTGAGAAGAATGTCCCTTACATTGGTGATCAGTGAGAAGAATGTTCCTTACATTGGTGATCAGTGAGAAGAATGTTCCTTACATTGGTGATCAGTGAGAAGAATGTCCCTTACATTGGTGATCAGTGAGAAGAATGTTCCTTACATTGGTGATCAGTGAGAAGAATGTTCCTTACATTGGTGATCAGTGAGAAGAATGTTCCTTACATTGGTGATCAGTGATAAGACTGTTCCTTACATTGGTGATCAGTGAGAAGAATGTTCCTTACATTGGTGATCAGTGAGAAGAATGTTCCTTACATTGGTGATCAGTGGGAAGAATGTTCCTTACATTGGTGATCAGTGATAAGACTGTTCCTTACATTGGTGATCAGTGAGAAGAATGTTCCTTACATTGGTGATCAGTGAGAAGAATGTTCCTTACATTGGTGATCAGTGAGAAGAATGTTCCTTACATTGGTGATCAGTGAGAAGAATGTTCCTTACATTGGTGATCAGTGAGAAGAATGTTCCTTACATTGGTGATCAGTGAGAAGAATGTTCCTTACATTGGTGATCAGTGAGAAGAATGTTCCTTACATTGGTGATCAGTGAGATGAATGTTCCTTACATTGGTGATCAGTGAGAAGAATGTTCCTTACATTGGTGATCAGTGAGAAGAATGTTCCTTACATTGGTGATCAGTGAGAAGAATGTTCCTTACATTGGTGATCAGTGAGAAGAATTTCCTTACATTGGTAATCAGTGAGAAGAATGTTCCTTACATTGGTGATCAGTGAGAAGAATGTCCCTTACATTGGTGATCAGTGAGAAGAATGTTCCTTACATTGGTGATCAGTGAGAAGAATTTCCTTACATTGGTAATCAGTGAGAAGAATGTTCCTTACATTGGTGATCAGTGAGAAGAATGTCCCTTACATTGGTGATCAGTGAGAAGAATGTTCCTTACATTGGTGATCAGTGAGAAGAATGTTCCTTACATTGGTGATCAGTGAGAAGAATGTCCCTTACATTGGTGATCAGTGAGAAGAATGTTCCTTACATTGGTGATCAGTGAGAAGAATGTTCCTTACATTGGTGATCAGTGAGAAGAATGTTCCTTACATTGGTGATCAGTGAGAAGAATGTCCCTTACATTGGTGATCAGTGAGAAGAATGTTCCTTACATTGGTGATCAGTGAGAAGAATGTTCCTTACATTGGTGATCAGTGAGAAGAATGTTCCTTACATTGGTGATCAGTGAGAAGAATGTTCCTTACATTGGTGATCAGTGAGAAGAATGTTCCTTACATTGGTGATCAGTGAGAAGAATGTTCCTTACATTGGTGATCAGTGAGAAGAATGTTCCTTACATTGGTGATCAGTGAGAAGAATGTTCCTTACATTGGTGATCAGTGGGAAGAACATCCCTTATATTGGTTTTCAGTGGGAAGAATGCATTATTGGGATCATACCATAGGCTCTGCCAAATGGCGTTGAACCTGGAACCATGGAAGTACCATCAGGTAGGAGGTCAATCACGCACAACTTAAGCAAACCCTATTAAAATCTGGAGGAAACCTGGTTAAGAATGACATTGTAGACAATTGTACTCTTCCAACCTTGCTGTAACCGTTTGGTGAAGACCCCTTTTCTGTTCCAGCATGACTGTGCTGCCCCTGTGTACAAAACCAGCTCCATAATTTCATGGTCTAACCAGTTTGGTGTGGAGGAACTCGTGTCCTGCACAGAGCCCTGACCTCAACCCTACTGAACACCTTTACAATGAATTGAAATGCTGGTTTAGAACCATATCTTTTCACCCAACAATAGTAGCTGACCTCACAAATGGGCACCATTTCCAACAGACACCCTCCAAGTTATTGTGCAAAGTCTTCCCAGAAGAGTGGAGACTGTCTTAGGCACAAAGGGGTCAAATCCATATTAATGGCCATGGTTCTGGAATAGGGTGTCCTCAGACTTTTGGCTGTAGAGGGTACATTAGAGTGTGATCTTTATTTTGAATACTTTTTTGCCTCTGACAACCCCACTAATAAAACTTTCTCCCACAGAGGATCGCAGCCGCTTCCTGAGGTTTGTCACTGGCCGGAGCCGTCTTCCAGCTCCCATCTACATATATCCAGATAAATCAGGGTGAGTAGGTGTCTAGGATCTCCTGGGAAGATATGCAGGGGCAAGCTTCACCTCCACAGAGAACACTGGCCCCAATTCACCAACATGTCTGAGGGACAGATTGAGAGGGTTGTGCTGCCATCTGCCAGGCCTTACCTTAATTCTCCTGGTGCAGTATGGGAAAAGGAGAGATGAGAATCTGATTGGTTGCTGCAGGAAAGAGATTGTTCACTTGGACACTTGGGCTGATAATGGCTCAACCCTGGTAAGCTGCGTCTGATCTCTGTCTGTGGGCAGAACAACCATGGATGATCGAAGCTGTGAGGTCTGCCTGTTATGGATTAGACTACATATCACAAGAACCCTCTACAGAGGCTTCACCCTGATGTGGCTGTGAGTAAGGAGAAGTGAGTAGTAATTAGTCACATTCAACTGGACTTGTTCTTTAATGTTGAAGACGCTTCAAAGCTTCTTGTAGCCACTTCTACGGTTGTAATGAGTGTCTGGAAGATACCCAAAATTTATATTCAGAGAGGTTTAAGAAACATACTGAGTCTTGAACCGTGACCTATAGAACTTGCCATTCTGAACCTTGACTTGTAGAATTTGTCCTCCTGAATCTTGACCTGTAGAATATTCCAAAATAGGAGTCCAAGTTCTACAGGTAAAGATTTACCACATCTTAAGGAAAATGGACATTCTTTAGAGGATAGTGAGGACAACTGGTGCAGAAGTGTGAAAGAAGCCATCTACATCAAACTAGAAAAAAACATCCATGAACAAGGGGCCTTCAAAACCATCTGTCTCTCTACCCTAGACATGTGAATTGAAGGATTAATCCCCATGTGGACTTTCTGCCACCACGGATGGGATTATGTAACTAGAACACAACTTTCATACTTCACATTCTATTCTTGGACAATCAACATCTACACATTCCATGGTGATTGATGAAGGTGTCAGTGGTACCTCTGTGGGTGTAAATATTGGGGTATGTTTCTGACACTCTTGGATAAGCTACAAAATATCTTCAACATTTGAAAACAAGTCCAGTTGAATGTAACCAGCTACTTACTACTAGATATACTATGAACTGGATCAATGAGAACCTTCATCAAAATTAGATCATTTCCAGGACATTGGACAACTTCTTCACTTCTACCTCACACTCAGAAGCACCCATTATTTCTCCTCAGTAATCCTACATGACCTAATAATGACCAGGGATGGTTGGGTTAGTGGTAGCAGATATTGCACAGGATACAGAAATAAAGTCCACAGACAGGTCAATGGATGTGTCCCCCGTTTTCTTCTTACTTCCTACAACTCCATTTATAGTGTATGTATAACGAGCTTGTTTTATTTGCTCTCTTTTGGACTTTTAAGTGTACTATGATGAAGAGGGAGAGGGGGAGGTGTTCTATAGTCCTAGGGCAGGGGTCTCTAAACCTTCTAAACAAAGGGTCAGTTTACTGTCCTTCAGACTTTAGGGGGGCCGGATTTTGCCCAATGGGAGTAAACAAAGCTCTATCTTTGGGGGAGAAATAGTTGGTATCAGTGGAAGGAATAGTGTCCCATCATTGGTATCAGTGGAAGGAATAGTGCCCCATCATTGGTGTCAGTGGGTGGAATAGTGTCCCATCATTGGTGTCAGTGGGAGGAATAGTGCCCCATCATTGGTATCAGTGGGAGGAATAGTGTCCCATCATTGGTATCAGTGGGAGGAATAGTGTCCCATCATTGGTATCAGTGGGAGGAATAGTGTCCCATCATTGGTATCAGTGGGAGGAATAGTGTCCCATCATTGGTATCAGTGGGAGGAATAGTGTCCCATCATTGGTATCAGTGGGAGGAATAGTGTCCCATCATTGGTATCAGTGGGAGGAATAGTGTCCCATCATTGGTATCAGTGGGAGGAATAGTGCCCCATCATTGGTGTCAGTGGGAGGAATAGTGTCCCATCATTGGTGTCAGTGGGAGGAATAGTGTCCCATCATTGGTATCAGTGGAAGGAATAGTGTCCCATCATTGGTGTCAGTGGGAGGAATAGTGTCCCATCATTGGTATCAGTGGGAGGAATAGTGCCCCATCATTGGTGTCAGTGGGAGGAATAGTGTCCCATCATTGGTGTCAGTGGGAGGAATAGTGTCCCATCATTGGTATCAGTGGGAGGAATAGTGTCCCATCATTGGTGTCAGTGGGAGGAATAGTGTCCCATCATTGGTATCAGTGGGAGGAATAGTGCCCCATCATTGGTGTCAGTGGGAGGAATAGTGTCCCATCATTGGTGTCAGTGGGAGGAATAGTGCCCCATCATTGGTATCAGTGGGAGGAATAGTGTCCCATCATTGGTATCAGTGGGAGGAATAGTGCCCCATCATTGGTGTCAGTGGGAGGAATAGTGTCCCATCATTGGTATCAGTGGGAGGAATAGTATCCCATCATTGGTATCAGTGGGAGGAATAGTGTCCCATCATTGGTATCAGTGGGAGAAATAGTGCCCCATCATTGGTGTCAGTGGGAGAAATAGTGCCCCATCATTGGTATCAGTGGGAGGAATAGTGTCCCATCATTGGTATCAGTGGGAGGAATAGTGCCCCATCATTGGTGTCAGTGGGAGGAATAGTGCCCCATCATTGGTGTCAGTGGGGGGAATAGTGTCCCATCATTGGTGTCAGTGGGAGGAATAGTGCCCCATCATTGGTATCAGTGGGGGGAATAGTGCCCCATTATTGGTGTCAGTGAGAGGAATAGTGCCTAGGACTAAGCCCTGTAGGCAGGATGAAACGCGTTGGAGACATGACCTGGGAGGAGTTCTGCTGTTTCTTGGAGTTCTGTGTTTCATCCTCCTCTCAATGTTTATACAGAGTTGGGAGGAGGAGATATGGAGGACCTTTGTTTGGAGTGACGCCTGAAGTCTTTTCCAGGTTTATAGTCACACTGAGTCGAAATTTTCGTGGCAGCAGCTTGTGTACAGAATTGTCAGCATTGAATTCCGGGGGCGGCTCTGGGACAGTCAGACCGCGGCTCAGCTTTCTGTTTTTACCCCCCCAATCCGCCAGGGCGAGAAGCCCTAAGAAGAGATTTATTTGTTAAAGAGAAAACCTGAAATATTTAAACTTGTCATTTCCCGTCTCTCCTTCTGATAAACTGTTATTTTCTGCTGAGGCTTCATTGTCTTTAATTAGCAGAAAGCGGCCCGGCAACCGGCATTTCCTGAGAGATCACCGCTAGCTCCGCCCCCTACTTCCTGCTAGCTCCGCCCCCTACTTCCCACTAGCTCCGCCCCCTACTTCTCACATGATGAAAACTTTCACTTTGTTTCTTTTATTTTACAGCTCCACCGATTCCCTCCCCGAGTCCTCAACATGTTCCAGCACCTTGTACCTACCCAACTACCCCAGGTAAGTCACCCCGATTACCCCCCATCACCCCGATTACCCCATCACCAGAGAAGGGCTCTATAAAAAATGATCCTTCCTTCTATTAGAGAGACGTAATCCACCTCCGTACTACACATTAGTACGACCTCATCCGGGGGGGCCGGGCCATCCATCCATGTCTCCATCCATCCCTCTATCCATCCATCCATCCATGTCTCCATCCATCCATCCATGTCTCTATCCATCCATCCATCCATCCACCCATGTCTCTATCCATTCATATCTCCATCCATCCATGTCTCCATCCATCCATCCATCGTCTCCATCCATCCATCCATCCATCGTCTCCATCCATCCATCCATGTCTCCATCGTCTCCATCCATCCTTTCATCCATATCTCCATCCATCCATGTCTCCATCCATCCATCCATGTCTCCATCCATCCATCGTCTCCATCCATCCATGTCTCCATCCATCCACCCATGTCTCCATCCATCCATCCATCCATGTCTCCATCCATTCATCCATGTCTTCTTCCGTCCATCCATCCCTCTATCCATCCATCCATGTCTCTATCCATCCATCCCTCCATCCATCCTTCCATCCATCCATCCATCCATATCTCCATCCATCCATCCTTCCATCCATCCATCCATCCATATCTCCATCCATCCATCCATGTCTCCATCCATCCATCCATGTCTCCATCCATCCATCCATGTCTCCATCCATCCATCCATGTCTCCATCCATCCATCCATGTCTCCATCCATCCATCCATGTCTCCATCCATCCATCCATCCATCCATGTCTCTATCCATCCATCCCTCCATGTCTCCATCCATCCATCCATCCATCCATGTCTCCATCCATCCTTCCTTCCATGTCTCCATCCATGTCTCCATCCATCCATCCATCCTTCCTTCCATGTCTTCATCCATCCACCCATGTCTCCATCCATCCATCCATGTCTCCATCCATCCTTCCATCTATGCATTGTGGATGTTTGCCCCTCCCCACCCGCCACCTCCTGGGACACGGCACACGTGGACCAGTCTTGAAGTGCAGTGTGTCTCGTGCATGCGCAGTGGGGGAGGCAAAGACCGGCAGAGAATTGCCCCGGGTGATGACGGCGCTCGGCTCACATCGGAGTGATTTGGAATTTGCTAAAATTGCAGCAAAACATTCAACTTGCATTTGGTTCCCATTCATTCTAATGTTTGATTCGCACTGTCAGGTTTTTTTTTCGTTCTACTCAGCGGGCTGAACAAAATAAATAAAAAACTCGGGCTTATAGTTCTTACCGGCGAGAGCGTAAAACAATCCAACCGATCGCCCCGCTGACCATAGAGGTGAACATTGACCAGATGGTCTCTGATCACCTCTATGATCTAGGAGGACCGATGTCATGACCTCACTTCCTGTCTAATGTTGGCCACTAGATGGAGCTGACTTTCACAGTAAAGTATTTAATTCCTACGATCATCAGCTCCATCTAGTGGCCATGATGTGGTATTTTCCTGATTTGTTAATGAATAAATAACGTTCAACTGCAGAGATTATATCTTAATGACCTTGGATTTTGCCCTCCTTGGCAGAGGATGAGTTGTAGTAATGATGTTTCCGGGGTAGAATAGCACTGCGATTTTTGTTATAACCACGCCCCTTAGAAATACAGAAAACAAATGCAGTCAGGAATTGAGTGACAGAAACGTGTTGTGTCTGCATGTCATGTGACTTGTATCTCGTCTCTTTCAGCGCCAAGATCTGCGAGGAGAAGCTGCGTTACGCCGCGTACAACTGTGTGGCTATCGATACGGATATGAGTCCGTGGGAGGAGTGAGGGGCGGAGATGAGTCCGTGGGAGGAGTGAGGGGCGGAGATGAGTCTGTGGGAGGAGTGAGGGGTGGAGATGAGTCTGTGGGAGGAGTGAGGGGCGGAGATGAGTCTGTGGGAGGAGTGAGGGGTGGAGATGAGTCCGTGGGAGGAGTGAGGGGTGGAGATAAGTCCGTGGGAGGAGTGAGGGGCGGAGATGAGTCCACCACTGGACGGGTCATCCTCATCCTGATTCCGGGGTCCTCTCTCCATCCTGTATACAATGTAACAACTGCATGCAATGAAGAGAACCTGTTTACACATTTTGTGCGTTTTGTTCTATTTTTCTATTGTTATTGTATGCAGAGAAATAAACAATGTAACCTGATGGAAATCATTGACTATTGGCTGATCACTTTCCATTCCTTTTTACTATTGGTGGCATTTTCTCTGCATGGCGCCCCCCGGTGGTGATTATGGGAAAGCTGAGTCTTCTAAACCTCAGTCCACAAGTCCCCCCAACAGGACAGGTTTGCAGGTTTTCCTTTTTCTTGCACAGATGCTTTAAATCAGAGTTAATGGTTTGGACAGCTATTTTATCTAAGAGAAATTCCCAAAACACGGCCTGTTGGGGGTACTGGAGGACTGGGATGAACTTGCAAAATGTTCTCTTCTGAACGGTGTATAAATCACGAGTGAATCGGGGGGCTTCAGTAACCAAAACTGCAGTGTTTATCCTCATGACACAACACAGGAAGCACCTACATGGTTAACAGAGGACGGAATTAAAATTAGACTTGAGAAACTTAACATTAATAAATCACCGGGACCAGATGGCTTGCACCCGAGGGTACTTAGGGAACTCAGTCAGGTGATTGCCAGACCGTTGTTCCTAATTTTTACAGACAGTCTATTGACTGGAATGGTACCAGCTGATTGGAGAAAAGCCAATGTAGCACCAATATTTAAAAAGGGCCCAAAATACATCCCTGGGAATTAGACCAGTTAGCCTAACATCAATAGTATGTAAACTCTTGGAGGGGATGATAAGGGACTATATACAAGATTTTAGTAATAAGAATGATATCATTAGCAGTAATCAGCATGGATTCATGAAGAATCGTTCTTGCCAAACCAATCTATTAACCTTCTATGAGGAGGTGAGTTGCCATCTAGATAAAGGAAGGCCCGTAGACGTGGTGTATCTGGATTTTACAAAAGCATTTGACACAGTTCCCCATAAACGTTTACTGTACAAAATAAGGTGCGTTGGCATGGACCATAGGGTGAGTACATGGATTGAAAACTGGCTACAAGGGCGAGTTCAGAGGGTGGTGATAAATGGGGAGTACTCAGAATGGTCAGGGGTGGGTAGTGGGGTCCCCCAGGGTTCTGTGCTGGGACCAATCCTATTTAATTTGTTCATAAACGATCTGGAGGATGGGATAAACAGTTCAATCTCTGTATTTGCAGACGATACTAAGCTAAGCAGGGCAATAACTTCTCCACAGGATGTGGAAATCTTGCAAAAAGACCTGAACAAATGAATGGGGGAGGGGCAACTACATGGCAAATGAGGTTCAATGTAGAAAAATGTAAAATAATGTATTTGGGTGGTAAAAATATGAATGCAATCTATAGACTGGGGGGAGAACCTCTGGGGGAATCTAGGATGGAAAAGGACCTGGGGGTCCTAGTAGATGATAGGCTCAGCAATGACATGCAATGCCAAGCTGCTGCTAACAAAGCAAACAGAATATTGGCATTAAAAAGGGGATCAACTCCAGAGATAAAACGATAATTCTCCCGCTCTACAAGACTCTGGTCCGGCCGCACCTGGAGTATGCTGTCCAGTTCTGGGCACCAGTCCTCAGGAAGGATGTACTGGAAATGGAGCGAGTACAAAGAAGGGCAACAAAGCTAATAAAGGGTCTGGAGGATCTTAGTTATGAGGAAAGGTTGTGAGCTCTGAACTTATTCTCTCTGGAGAAGAGACGCTTGAGAGGGGATATGATTTCATTATATAAATACCGGAGTGGTGACCCCACAATATAGAAATACCGGACTGGTGACCCCACAATATACAAATACCGGACTGGTGACCCCACAATATATAAATACCGGACTGGTGACCCCACAATATATAAATACCGGACTGGTGACCCCACAATATACAAATACCGGACTGGTGACCCCACAATATATAAATACCGGACTGGTGACCCCACAATATATAAATACCGGACTGGTGACCCCACAATATATAAATACCGGACTGGTGACCCCACAATATATAATCACACAACATACAGGATATATAATGTAATATGACATATAATCACACAACATACAGGATATATAATGTAATATGACATATAATCACACAACATACAGAGATATATAATGTAATATGACATATAATCACACAACATACAGAGATATATAATGTAATATGACATATAATCACACAACATACAGGATATATAATGTAATATGACATATAATCACACAACATACAGAGATATATAATGTAATATGACATATAATCACACAACATACAGAGATATATAATGTAATATGACATATAATTACACAACATACAGGATATATAATGTAATATGACATATAATCACACAACATACAGAGATATATAATGTAATATGACATATAATTACACAACATACAGGATATATAATGTAATATGACATATAATTACACACATGGGTTGGACTTGTGTATTTTTTCAACCTCACCTTCTATGTATTATGATATATATGATGTATACAGATGTTTATCCATCTCCATGCAGCTAATTATAAATGTGACGTCACCCTCAAACCTCCTGATAATGATGGACATCAGACTGGACGCACCCAGAAGCAGCTGAGAAAACGGGGAGGATTTGAACTTTAATGATGTCATTGGGAATGGACATTGCAGTTGTTAGGAAATAAAAAACATGCAAAAAAAATACTATAAAAAGACACCAGGATAAGGATCTTATTATTATTATAGAAGTGACAGTTATATTTTTATGGGATTTGATGGTTGCAGTCACATCTCCATAACACAGAACTTTCTTTATTCTCACAAAGTTACATAATCAGTCAGATTAAAAAAAAGACAAAAGATTGTTCAGATTTGACCAATAGGAACCATTCCTGTATATAACTGATAATTGGTTAGGAAATGACAGTTGTTACATTTTAATGGTGTAGCAGTGTCCTCTGTCCACCAGAGGGAGCCACAAGCTAAGACATCACAAGGCAAGGCCGACCTTCTCTCCTCGCTGACTCCTCCCTTTTTTTAAATCCGTATTTTTTGCTAGAAAATTCCATAAAACCCCCGAACATTATATATATTTTTAGCAGAGACCCTGGAGAATAAAATGGTGATTGTTGAAATTTTTATGTCACACGGTATTTGTGCAGTGGTTTTTCAAACGTAATTTTCTTGGAAAAAAATCCACTTTAATGAATTAAAAAAAAAAAACACAATATTTACCCAGATTTTGGTAAAATATAAAATATACGGCGAGTAAATAGATACCTAACATTTCACGCTTTAAAAAATTGCGCACACTCGTGAAATGATTATAAAGTACGAAATGTAAAAATCTCCATAGGTGACGCTTTACAGTATTACAGGATCTCAGTGTAATGATACAGAGGAGATCTAGTGCTAGAATTATCGATCTCACTCCAACGATCGCAGGGATATCTCATGTGTGGTGCGTGACTTACGTATGTGTTCACTTCTACACGTGGGGAAAAAAAAGGTCACAGCGCACAAAAAATCCTGCAAGGCTAGATAAACACCGGAACATACTCAGAAGTACGGGGGATGGTCATATAGTGCCAAGGCCACTTACTGCGACAAAGTACCCCGAATTAGTGCGCAGAGGAATGGGGGCGCTTTACCTGTATTTTATTTCTGATTTATTTTACTTTTTTTTTTTTTTTTTTTAATCTGTCTATCTATTTAATATCATCTATATACAATGCTTTGAAAAAGTATTCATACCCCTTGACAAAGTATTCATACCCCTTGACAAAGTATTCATACCCCTTGAAATTCCCACATTTTGTTACAACCAAAAACGTAAATGTATTTTATTGGGATTTTATGTGATAGACCAACACAAAGTGTCACATAATTGTGAAGTGGAAGGAAAATGATAAATGATACAAATAAATATGTGAAAAGTGTGGGGGAGGAGCATTTGTATTCAGCCCCCTTTACTCTGATAACTAAAATCTAGAGGAACCAATTGCCTTCAGAAGTCACCTAATTAGTAAATAGAGTCCACCTGTGTGTCATTTAATCTCAGTATAAATACAGCTGTTCTGTGAAGCCCTCAGAGGTTTGTTAGAGAACCTTGGTGAACAAACAGCATCATGAAGGCCAAGGAACACACCAGACAGGTCAGGGATAAAGTTGTGGAGAAGTATAAAGCAGGGTTAGGTTATAAAGCAATCTCCCAAGCTTTGAACATCTCACGGAGCTCTGTTCAATCCATCATCGGAAAATGGAAAGAGTATGGCACAACTGCAAACCTACCAAGACATGGCCGTCCACCTAAACTGACCGGCCGGGCAAGGAGAGCATTCATCAGAGAAGAGCCAAGAGGTCCATGGTAACTCTGGAGGAGCTGCAGAGATCCACAGCTCAGGTGGGAGAATCTGTCCACAGGACAACTATTAGTCGTGTTCTCCACAAATCTGCCCTTTATGGAAGAGTGACAAGAAGAAAGACATTGGTGAAAGAAAGTCATAAGAAGTCCTGTTTGTAGTTTGTGAGAAGCCATGTGGAGGACACAGCAAACATGTGGAAGAAGGTGATCTGGTCACATGAGACCAAAATTCAACTTTATGGCCTAAAAGTAAAACGCTATGTGTGGGGAAAACTAACACTCCACATCACCCTGAACACACCATCCCCACCGTGAAACATGGTGGTGGCAGCATCATGTGGTGGGGATGGTTTTCTTCAGCAGGGACAGGGAAGCTGGTCAGAGTTGATGGGAAGATGGATGGAGACAAATACAGGACAATCTTAGAAGAAAACCTGTTAGAGTCTACAAAAGACTTGAGACTGGGGCGGAGGTTCACCTTCCAGCAGGACAACGACCCGAAACATCCAGCCAGAGCTACAATGGAATGGTTTAGATCAAAGCATATTCATGTGTTAGAATGGCCCAGTCACAGTCCAGACCTAAATCACATTGAGAATCTGTGGCAAGACTTGAAAATTGCTGTTCACAGACGCTCTCCATCCAATCTGACAGAGCTTGAGATATTTTACAAAGAAGAATGGACAGAAATGTCCTCTCTAGATGTGCAAAGCTGGTAGAGACATCCCCAAAAAGACTTGTAGAGAAAGGGGGTTCTACAAAGTATTGACTCCGGGGGGCGCCATACAAATGTCCCTCCCCCACACTTTTCACATATTTATTTGTGATCATTTATCATTTTCCTTCCACTTCACAATTATGTGACACTTTGTGTTGGTCTATCACATAAAATCCCGAATAAAATACATTTATGGTTTTGGTTGTAACAAAATGTGGGGAATTTCAAGGGGTATGAATACTTTTCCTGGCACTGTATGTATTATTTGTGGTCGGAGTTCCTCTTTATCTGGCCTCTCTCATGCTCCGTTGCTCCTCAATGTTTTCCATATTACCGCCCCCCTCCCCTCCCCCGCTGTGCGATGTAATTAGTGACTTGTAAATTATCGAGTGATAAACAAGCCGGAGATTAAAGACGAGATTTATTTATTCTGCACAATCCTGAGGGGGAGGGGCGGGGCTAATTCCAACCATCTGCACCCCCTCCCCCCCCCCCAACTTTATCTCTCCATTTAATGTCAAAATAATTCATTGGCCCCCAATGTATTGATCGGTGATTTGTATTGGAGGGGGAGGGGAGGTGCAGAAGATCCGCAGCGCCATCTGGTGGTCAGATAAGAAATTTCCCATTTATAATCCCAAAAAAAACATTCAGGAAATCGTCGGATTCCATTCCTCTTCCTATTCACACAGAACGATCGATCTCCTTCTATGGGGTGTTATTTATTACACAATATACATCACATATACAACACCTCTAAAGAGCAACCAACATGGATCACTTTTCAGAGGGGAGTGTGAAAGAGGCGCCCATTTTATTGTCATTGAGAAGAAAGTGAAGGAAATCCCAAGTTGTCACCAGAACAGGAATGGAGGGGAAATCTTCCAACGGGGACACCACAGGGATTCCCTCACTTCCTGTTGGCTCTACAAGACAGGAAGTGAAGGGAAATCTCCTCAAGGGGACAGAAATAAAAACCTGACAGAAGGTAAAATACCCGAATCTGACATCATCCAAAATGAGAAACAATGTAGCTTTAGAAATACTTTGAAGGGTAACTCCACTTGTGTGGGAAATAAAAAATAATAAAAAATAGTACATTGTTTACAATCACTACACAAGTCAAATCTTCAATGTTATTAATTGTCCTTTCATTTTCTGTAAAATACAATATGGCCGCCTGGAGGCGCTCTGTACACAGATAGTAGAAGGACCGCCCCCAATCTCATTCCTGCTTGTGTGATTGGCTGAATGATTTTCCCAGAAGTCCGCACTAAGATACAAGTCAGATTTTGGGCATCCCCTGCAACACAAATGAGATCACCCAGAGGGGGAGGGGTTTATTCCCTGCAATGTACAGAGATCACCCAGAGGGGGGAGGGGTTTATTCCCTGCAATGTACAGAGATCACCCAGAGGGGGAGGGGTTTATTCCCTGCAATGTACAGAGATCACCCAGAGGGGGGAGGGGTTTATTCCCTGCAATGTACAGAGATCACCCAGAGGGGGGAGGGGTTTATTCCCCGCAATGTACAGAGATCACCCAGAGGGGGAGGGGTTTATTCCCTGCAATGTACAGAGATCACCCAGAGGGGGGAGGGGTTTATTCCCTGCAATGTACAGAGATCACCCAGAGGGGGGAGGGGTTTATTCCCTGCAATGTACAGAGATCACCCAGAGGGGGGAGGGGTTTATTCCCCGCAATGTACAGAGATCACCCAGAGGGGGAGGGGTTTATTCCCTGCAATGTACAGAGATCACCCAGAGGGGGAGGGGTTTATTCCCCGCAATGTACAGAGATCACCCAGAGGGGGAGGGGTTTATTCCCTGCAATGTACAGAGATCACCCAGAGGGGGGAGGGGTTTATTCCTGCAATGTACAGAGATCACCCAGAGGGGGGAGGGGTTTTATTCCCTGCAATGTACAGAGATCACCCAGAGGGGGGAGGGGTTTATTCCCCGCAATGTACAGAGATCACCCAGAGGGGGAGGGGTTTATATCCCGCAATGTACAGAGATCACCCAGAGGGGGAGGGGTTTATTCCCCGCAATGTACAGAGATCACCCAGAGGGGGGAGGGGTTTATTCCCAGCAATGTACAGAGATCACCCAGAGGGGGGAGGGGTTTATTCCCTGCAATGTACAGAGATCACCCAGAGGGGGGCGGGGTTTATTCCCTGCACTGTACAGAGATCACCCAGAGGGGGGCGGGGTTTATTCCCTGCAATGTACAGAGATCACCCAGAGGGGGAGGGGTTTTCCTCAAAGAAGTGGAGTTACTCTTTAAAGATTCGGAATTCACGGACATTTTTTTGTAACTAAAGACAAAACGTATTTTTAGTTTTGGATAGAATGGAGGGGATTCGGTTTGCAGCAGGTCAGTCACATGATTGGGTATAAAAAGAGCATCTTAGAGAGTCGGAGTGTCTGAGAAGATGAGACGAGGTTCACCAATCTGTGAGGAGCTGCATCTAAAAATCATCCAATTCCAGAATAATCTTCCTCCACGTAAAATTGCAAAAACTATAAATATATTAGACCCCCCATCAGGGAGAGTCCCCTCCCCCTTCTTCCTCCCCCTCCCCCCTCCCCCTTCTCCTCCCCCTCCCCCCCTCCCCCTCCCCCTCCCCCTCCCCCTCCCCCTCCCCCTTCTCTTTCCCCTCCCCCTTCTCCTCCCCCTCCCCCCTCCCCCTCCCCTTCTCCTCCCCCTCCCCCTCTCTATTTCTTCTGTTTAATCCCTGAGAGTGAAGGAAAATCCAAAATTTTGGGTTGTCACCAGAACAGGAATAGAAGAAATTTTCCATTGGTGACACAATGGAAAAAATTCCCTCACTTTGGAGGCATTTCCTCTCACTTCCTGTTTCAGCTCTGGGACAGGAAGTGAGGAGAAATCACAAGATAACAATTCCCATCCCCCGTCCAAAACGAAGGAAAACTTTCACCTTTAGTGCACCTAAATGACTCGCCTATCGGGGGATTTATTTTCTTTTTTTCACACATGTGTTGAAATCGGCTTTTTTTTTTTTTTGCTGGAAATGACCTTGCACCCCCTCCCCCCCCCCCCCAACAATGATGATGTCTGAAAGCAGAGACCCCGGAGAAGAAAATGGCGGTAAGTTGCATTTTTTTTTTATATTGTGTGATGTTTGTGAAACTGTTTATCTAATTTTCGGAGAAAAAAAACACAAAAACTGAAGAATGAAGAATAAAGAAAAAAGAATGAAGATTGAAGATTGAAGATTGAAGAATGAAGAATGAAGAATGAAGATTGAAGAATGAAGATTGAAGAATGAAGAATGAAGAATGAAGATTGAAGATTGAAGAATGAAGATTGAAGAATGAAGAATGAAGATTGAAGATTGAAGAATGAAGAATGAAGATTGAAGAATGAAGAATGAAGATTGAAGAATGAAGATTGAAGAATGAAGATTGAAGAATGAAGAATGAAGATTGAAGATTGAAGAATGAAGATTGAAGAATGAAGATTGAAGATTGAAGATGAAGAATGAAGATTGAAGATTGAAGAATGAAGATTGAAGAATGAAGAATGAAGATTGAAGAATGAAGAATGAAGAATGAAGATTGAAGAATGAAGATTGAAGATTGAAGATTGAAGATTGAAGATTGAAGAATGAAGATTGAAGATTGAAGAATGAAGAATGAAGATTGAAGAATGAAGAATGAAGATTGAAGAATGAAGATGAAGAATGAAGATTGAAGAATGAAGATTGAAGAATGAAGATTGAAGAATGAAGAATGAAGAATGAAGATTGAAGATGAAGAATGAAGATTGAAGAATGAAGATTGAAGATTGAAGAATGAAGAATGAAGATTGAAGAATGAAGATTGAAGAATGAAGATTGAAGATTGAAGAATGAAGATTGAAGAATGAAGAATGAAGATTGAAGAATGAAGAATGAAGTATGAAGATTGAAGATTGAAGAATGAAGATTGAAGATTGAAGAATGAAGATTGAAGAATGAAGAATGAAGAATGAAGATTGAAGAATGAAGAATGAAGATTGAAGAATGAAGATTGAAGAATGAAGATGATGAATGAAGATGAAGAATGAAGATTGAAGAATGAAGATTGAAGATTGAAGAATGAAGAATGAAGATTGAAGACTGAAGAATGAAGATTGAAGAATGAAGAATGAAGAATGAAGAATGAAGAATGAGATTGAAGAATGAAGATTGAAGAATGAGATTGAAGAATGAAGAATGAAGAATGAAGATTGAAGAATGAAGATTGAAGATTGAAGAATGAAGATTGAAGATTGAAGAATGAAGATTGAAGAATGAAGAATGAAGAATGAAGATTGAAGAATGAAGAATGAAGATTGAAGAATAAAGAATGAAGAATGAAGAATGAAGATATGAAGAATAAAGAATAAAGAATAAAGAATGAAGAATGAAGATTGAAGATTGAAGAATGAAGATTGAAGAATAAAGAATAAAGAATGAAGAATGAAGATTGAAGAATGAAGAATAAAGAATGAAGAATGAAGATTGAAGAATGAAGAATGAGATTGAAGAATGAAGATTGAAGAATGAAGAATGAAGATTGAAGATTGAAGAATGAAGAATGAAGATTGAAGAATGAAGAATGAAGATTGAAGATTGAACAATGAAGATTGAAGAATGAAGAATGAAGATTGAAGAATGAAGAATGAAGATTGAAGATTGAAGATTGAAGAATGAAGAATGAAGATGAAGAATGAAGAATGAAGAATGAAGATTGAAGAATGAAGAATGAAGAATGAAGAATGAAGATTGAGAATAAGAATGAATTGAAGATTGATGAATGAAGAATGAAGATTGAAGAATGAAGAATGAAGATTGAAGATTGAAGAATGAAGATTGAAGAATGAAGAATGAAGATTGACGAATGAAGAATGAAGATTGAAGAATGAAGATAGAAGAATGAAGAATGAAGATGGAAGAATAAGAATGAAGAATGAAGAATGATTGAATAATGAAGATTGAAGAATGAATGAATGAAGATTGAAGAATGAGAATGAATTGAAGTTGAAGATTGAAGAATGAAGAATGAAGAATGAAGATTGAAGAATGAAGAATGAGATTGAAGATTGAAGAAATGAAGATTGAAGAATGAAGAATGAAGATTGAAGAATGAAGAATGAGATTGAAGAATGAAGATTGAAGAATGAAGATTGAAGAATGAAGAATGAAGATTGAAGAATGAAGAATGAAGAATGAAGAATGAATATTGAAGAATGAAGAATGAAGAATGAAGATTGAAGAATGAAGATTGAAGAATGAAGATTGAAGATTGAGATTGAAGAATGAAGATTGAAGATTGAAGAATGAGATTGAAGAATGAGAATGAAGAATGAGATTGAGATTGAAGAATGAAGATTGAAGATTGAAGAATGAAGAATGAAGAATGAAGATTGAGAATGAAGATTGAAGAATGAAGATTGAGAATGAAGAAGAAGATTGAAGAATGAAGATTGAAGAATGAAGAATGAAGATTGAAGATTGAAGAATGAAGAATGAAGATTGAAGATTGAAGAATGAAGATTGAAGAATGAAGATTGAAGATTGAAGATTGAAGAATGAAGAATGAAGATTGAAGAATGAGATTGAAGAATGAAGAATGAAGAATGAAGATTGAAGATTGAAGATTGAAGAATGAGATTGAAGATTGAAGATTGAAGAATGAAGAATGAAGAATGAAGATTGAAGAATGAAGATTGAAGAATGAAGAATGAAGAATGAAGATTGAAGATTGAAGAATGAAGATTGAAGAATGAAGATTGAAGATTGAAGATTGAAGAATGAAGAATGAAGATTGAAGATTGAGAATGAAGATTGAAGAATGAAGAATGAAGAATGAAGATTGAAGAATGAAGATTGAAGAATGAAGAATGAAGATGAGATTGAAGAATGAAGATTGAAGAATGAAGATTGAAGAATGAAGAATGAGAATGAAGATTGAAGATTGAAGAATGAAGATTGAAGAATGAAGAATGAAGATTGAAGAATGAAGATTGAAGAATGAAGAATGAAGAATGAAGATTGAAGAATGAAGAATGAAGAATGAAGATTGAAGATTGAAGAATGAAGATTGAAGAATGAGATTGAAGATTGAAGATTGAAGAATGAAGAATGAAGATTGAAGAATGAAGAATGAAGAATGAAGAATGAAGAATGAAGATTGAAGATTGAAGATTGAAGAATGAAGATTGAAGAATGAAGATTGAAGAATGAAGATTGAAGATTGAAGAATGAAGATTGAAGATTGAAGAATGAAGAATGAAGATTGAAGAATGAAGATTGAAGATTGAAGATTGAAGAATGAAGATTGAAGAATGAAGAAGAAGAATGAAGATTGAAGAATGAAGATTGAAGATTGAAGAATGAAGATTGAAGATTGAAGAATGAAGAATGAAGATTGAAGAATGAAGAATGAAGATTGAAGAATGAAGATTGAAGATTGAAGATTGAAGAATGAAGAATGAAGATTGAAGAATGAAGAATGAAGATTGAAGATTGAAGAATGAAGAATGAAGAATGAAGATTGAAGAATGAAGATTGAAGATTGAAGAATGAAGATTGAAGATTGAAGAATGAAGATTGAAGAATGAAGAATGAAGAATGAAGAATGAAGAATGAAGATTGAAGATTGAAGAATGAAGAATGAAGATTGAAGATTGAAGAATGAAGATTGAAGAATGAAGATTGAAGAATAAAGAATAAAGAATGAAGAATGAAGAATGAAGATTGAAGAATGAAGATTGAAGATTGAAGAATGAAGAATGAAGATTGAAGAATAAAGAATAAAGAATGAAGAATGAAGATTGAAGAATGAAGATTGAAGATTGAAGAATGAAGAATGAAGATTGAAGAATGAAGAATGAAGAATGAAGATTGAAGAATGAAGATTGAAGAATGGAAGAATGAAGATTGAAGAATGAAGAATGAAGATTGAAGAATGAAGATTGAATTGTACGGCACAAATATACGATATTAAAGGTAAGTTGTTGGTAAAATATAAAAGACGAGTTTGTGTGTCGAGTTCATTGATACCAAACATGTCCGACCCGCAGAACCGACCAGAATTCTCACTAAAGACTTTATTATCACTTTCCAGTTCACCATAAATGGCGGCCGCGGAATTATCGCTCTCACTGCGATGTTCATGGCGATTCCTCACATGTGTGCCGCCATTTATTCCTAAATACTCTGCGCCTGCAGGTGCACTTTATTTTTTTTCTATCTAACTTTATTGCTATCAAAAGCGGGATAACAATCCCCTCCCCCCCCCCCCCCCATGTGATAACACTGAGCCGCTGACAAGTCCTTCTTATAAAGAAATACGGGAATGACCCGGAAGTGACGTCACACCCGACGCATCATGTCCCCCGATCCCCCCCTGATACCGCGGTACTAGACCCCTAAGTGTATGA